>NC_086444.1:618824639-619104639 GCF_028390025.1 Pseudophryne corroboree | reverse complement strand
CGGGTGTCTGTACCGGCGCAGGGGGGCTATGAAGCCTTCTCCAGTGCCACCCGTCCCTCCTGATGTGCATGGCGGCGGCAGCAGTTACAGGCACGGGTGATGCTGCGCCGTAACTGCAATCTCTTCGTCTGTTGTGCGGACGGCGTCTGGCGGGACAGTGGGTCCCAGGCGCGGCTGCAGTGCGGGAGCTGGCGTTGGGGGTGTGTGGAGGGCGGGAGTGGTGGTGCGGGCTGCGGCTGTCTGGTCGTGTCCGTGGCGCGGATGGCTGTGGGAGGTGCTGGCTTGTGCGGCGGGTGGGTTCGGTGCGGTGGGTTAGGCTGGCCAGTGTGTGCTGGTGAGTTATACAGGCGTCGGGGGTGTCCGGGCTGTCAGTGGCTGCTGGAGGGGGGTTTGGGGTGTGTGGTGCGGGTGGAATTGGGGTGTAGGTGGCACGGGAGGGGTCTGTGGTTACCTGGCAGTGTGGGGGTGTCCATGCCCTGGTGGCTTCTGGCTCAGTGGCAAACACAGGATTTTCTTGGGGGGGGGGGTTTCCGTGCGCGCGCGTGTACGTGCACACAGCATACTGTACATACACACAGTATACATGCACACACAGTACACATGCATACAGCATATATATATACACACACTATACATGTACTTAGCATGCATACATACATTAATACACACACACTATACATTTTACATAGCAATACACACATCCATTAACATTGAACAGAACCCCCTCCTCACCTTACACTACAGTGGGAGCCGAAAACAGCAGACACTGCCTCACGTAGCTCTGTCTCATGGCCCCTTGAACTGCCTGAGAGGAGCTGCACACTTCCGCTGCAGCTCCCCCTACAGGCAGCCAGCAGCGGCAGCGGCCAGGTTCACACCGTCACTCGGACAGTGTAAAGAGGAGGGAGCTGCTGCATAAGCTTCTCCTCAATAAAAAAAAAAAAAAAAAAAATCGGACGGTTTCTAGGTACTCGAAACCCCCCCCTGCATGCGTGTATGTTGGTGGGCGGATTATGTGTCTGCAGCTCCGTCCTGCTAGTGGTGTGCTGGGACAGGGGAGGGGCTGCTAACTCCGCCCACCACTGTGACTCCACCCAGGGTTAGAGGGCCAGGCACAGTCACAGGGCAAATATATAGGATATATATATATATATATATATATATATATATATATATATATATATATATATATATATATATATATATATATATATATATATATATATATATATATATATATATATATATATATATATATATAGCGATCCACTGCAAACACATAGAGACATAAACACCACAACAGACAAACTAACAAAGCAAAATGTAATGGGTAGCTCTATGGTGAAGTAAGCTTGGGATTGCATATAGGAAATGTAGGGGAATTGCAGACCTGGAACATGGGGTGGGTGCACTAAATAAATATAACAAGAAGCACATTGTGTGAAAGAAACAGAATGTACTTTACGCTCACCTCCCTTAGGCTCTGCGGGTAAATAAAGTTGTACGGAAAAAGGGACACTTCTGCAGAACACTCACTGTATGATAAAACCGTTTGAGCCAGAACAACATTATTTTAGTATCATGAGTTTTCAACAGGTCATGCTTTAGAAAAGTCCTGGCCAACCTGTGGATCTCCAGATGTTGTGAAACTACATATCTCAGCATGCCCTGTCACAGTTTTAGTGTTCCCTAAGAGAAAAACTGTGGCAGGGTTTGTTGGGACTTGTAGTTTCACGCTGGAGAGCCCCAGGTTGGCCAGGCCTGATTAAGCGATAGATAAAATGGTAATTCACAGCCCATCAGAAATGCATTTATGCTGCAAAGGTAGAAATACTGAATTATATCCGTAGGCTTGAAAGGTGAATTGGTAAAAAACAAAATATGCTCATGGTGGGCAAAATTTGTACCTCATAATGTCTTCAGCAATGTGGGCTATTAAACTCAATGCTCTATTGACAGCGCCTGGAAAAAGAGTACCCGGAGCTATTCAATTAGCCGCAGATTTCTGTGCACACCCTCCTGAGATGTAAGCAGAAATCTGACAAAACTACTGCCGCGATGTGAGTTGCCCGCGCTAACAAAATCGCACCCAGCACTTAAGTCAGAGAATGTTGTTTACTGCGACTAAGTGGAATTCTTTATGCACAGTAACCGGCACCTCCCGACATTAGTGCGAGACACGATGTGCCTAATTCAATAGCTCTGGTCACTCATTCAATAGCGTGCTGAGTTGAAACGCCCCAATGCATCTTACACACAGATTCTTGACACTGGTTGTCTAGAATCTTGCTTAAATACGCTACATATTTTTGTTTCCATGTGAAACCTGTTAAAAAATAAATAAATAAATAAAATATATTTTATATATATATATATATATATATATATATATATATATATATATATATATATATATATATATATATATATATATATGCCGCGAGATCTAGAGCCACATCACGGAAGCCAGCTGCATTACCATGGTAACGCTGTCTGCTGTGAATAAACATAATACAAGACAATAACATAAGTGACAAAATAAGATGACCTTGGAAGGTTAATGTAAAAGTGACATATCATGATAAAGTGCTAGTGCAAGCTACAAAACAGTTGAACACAACCATTAAAAACATCCAAAGGTGCAAAGACAAATGTACACAATGACACCTCTAATATTAAAATGACCTACTGATACAGGTTGAGTATCCCATATCCAAATATTCCGAAATACGGAATTTTTGGAGTGAGACTGAGATAGTGAAACCTTTGTTTCTCTATCGTCCTAGTGGATGCTGGGGTTCCTGAAAGGACCATGGGGAATAGCGGCTCCGCAGGAGACAGGGCACAAAAAGTAAAGCTTTAGGATCAGGTGGTGTGCACTGGCTCCTCCCCCTATGACCCTCCTCCAAGCCTCAGTTAGGTTTTTGTGCCCGGCCGAGAAGGGTGCAATCTAGGTGGCTCTCCTAAAGAGCTGCTTAGAAAAGTTTAGCTTAGGTTTTTTATTTTACAGTGAGTCCTGCTGGCAACAGGATCACTGCATCGAGGGACTTAGGGGAGAAGTGAACTCACCTGCGTGCAGGATGGATTGGCTTCTTTGGCTACTGGACATTAGCTCCATAGGGACGATCACAGGTACAGCCTGGATGGTCACCGGAGCCTCGCCGCCGGCCCCCTTGCAGATGCTGAAAAGAGAAGAAGGTCCAGAATCTGCGGCAGAAGACTCCTCAGTCTTCTTAAGGTACAGCACTGCAGCTGTGCGCCATTGCTCTCAGCACACTTCACACGGCAGTCACTGAGGGTGCAGGGCGCTGGGGGGGGGCGCCCTGGGCAGCAATGAAAATCCTTTTTTTGGCAAAAAATACCTCACATATAGCCTCCGGGGCTATATGGAGATATTTAACCCCTGCCAGAATCCATTTTTAAGCGGGAGACGAGCCTGCCGAAAAGGGGGCGGGGCCTATCTCCTCAGCACACAGCGCCATTTCCTCACACAGTTCCGCTGGTCAGGAAGGCTCCCAGGCTCTCCCCTGCACTGCACTACAGAAACAGGGTTAAATCAAGAGAGGGGGGGCAAAATTTGGCGAAATTGTGATTTTATAAAAGCAGCTATAAGGGAGCACTTATTATAAGGCTATCCCTGTAAAATATAGCGCTTTGGTGTGTGCTGGCAAACTCTCCCTCTGTCTCCCCAAGGGGCTAGTGGGGTCCTGTCCTCTATCAGAGCATTCCCTGTGTGTGTGTGCTATATGTCGGTACGTGTGTGTCGACATGTATGAGGACGATGTTGGTGAGGAGGCGGAGCAAATTGCCTGTAATGGTGATGTCACTCTCTAGGGAGTCGACACCGGAATGGATGGCTTATTTATGGAATTACGTGATAATGTCAACACGCTGCAAGGTCGGTTGGCGACATGAGACGGCTGGCAAACAAATTAGTACCTGTCCAGGCGTCTCAAACACCGTCAGGGGCGTTAAAACGTCCTTTTACCTCAGTCGGTCGACAGACACAGACACGGACACCGATTTCAGTGTCGACGGTGAAGAAACAAACGTATTTCCCTTTAGGGCCACACCTTACATGTTAAGGGCAATGAAGGAGGTGTTACATATTTCTGATACTACAAGTACCACAAAAGAGGGTATTATGTGGGATGTGAAAAAACTACCTGTAGTTTTTCCTGAATCAGATAAATTAAAGGAAGTGTGTGATGATGCGTGGGTTCCCCCCGATAGAAAATTATTGGCGGTATACCCTTTCCCGCCAGAAGTTAGGGCGCGTTGGGAAACACCCCTTAGGGTGGATAAGGCGCTCACACGCTTATCAAAACAAGTGGCGGTACCGTCTATAGATAGGGCCGTCCTCAAGGAGCCAGCTGACAGGAGGCTGGAAAATATCATAAAAAGTATATACACACATACTGGTGTTATACTGCGACCAGCGATCGCCTCAGCCTGGATGTGCAGAGCTGGGGTGGCTTGGTCGGATTCCCTGACTAAAAATATTGATACCCTTGACAGGGACAGTATTTTATTGACTATAGAGCATTTAAAGGATGCATTTCTATATATACGAGATGCACAGAGGGATATTTGCACTCTGGCATCAAGAGTAAGTGCGATGTCCATATCTGCCACAAGATGTTTATGGACACGACAGTGGTCAGGTGATGCAGATTCCAAACGGCACAAAGGTGTATTGCCGTATAAAGGAAGAGGAGTTATTTGGGGTCGGTCCATCGGACCTGGTGGCCACGGCAACTGCTGGAAAATCCACCGTTTTTACCCTAAGTCACATCTCTGCAGAAAAAGACACCGTCTTTTCAGCCTCAGTCCTTTCGTCCCTATAAGAGTCATATCTGCCCAGGGATAGAGGAAAGGGAAGAAGACTGCAGCAGGCAGCCCATTCCCAGGAACAGAAGCCTTCCACCGCTTCTGCCAAGCTCTCAGCATGACGCTGGGACCGTACAGGACCCCTGGATCCTACAAGTAGTATCCCAGGGGTACAGATTGGAATGTCGAGACGTTTCCCCCTCGCAGGCTCCTGAAGTCTGCTTTACCAAGGTCTCCCTCCGACAAGGAGGCAGTATGGGAAACAATTCACAAGCTGTATTCCCAGCAGGTGAAAATCAAATTACCCCTCCTACAACAAGGAAAGGGGTATTATTCCACACTATATTGTGGTACTGAAGCCAGAAGGCTAGGTGAGACCTATTCTAAATCTAAAAAAATTTGAACACTTACAAAGGTTCAAATCAAGATGGAGTCACTCAGAGCAGTGATAACGAACCAGGAAGAAGGGGACTATATAGTGTCCCGGGACATCAGGGATGCTTACCTCCATGTCCCAAATTTGCCCTTCTCACTAAGGGTACTTCAGGTTCGTGGTACAGAACTGTCACTATCAGTTTCAGACGCTGCCGTTTGGATTGTCCACGGCACCCCGGGTCTTTACCAAGGTAATGGCCGAAATGATGATTCTTCTTCAAAGAAAAGGCGTCTTAATTATCCCTTACTTGGACGATCTCCTGATAAGGGCAAGGTCCAGGGAACAGTTAGAGGTCGGAGTAGCACTATCTCGGATACTGCTACAACAGCACGGGTGGATTCTAAATATTCCAAAATCGCAGCTGTTCCCGACGACACGTCTGCTGTGCCTAGGGATGATTCTGGACACAGTCCAGAAAAAGGTGTTTCTCCCGGAAGAGAAAGCCAGGGAGTTATCCGAGCTAGTCAGGAACCTCCTAAAACCAGGAAAAGAGGCTTCCTACGAAGCAATTCCATTCGGCAGATTTCACGCAAGAACTTTTCAGTGGGATCTGCTGGACAAATGGTCCGGATCGCATCTTCAGATGCATCAGCGGATAACCCTATATCCAAGGACAAGGGTGTCTCTCCTGTGGTGGTTACAGAGTGCTCATCTTCTAGAGGGCCGCAGATTCGGCATTCAGGATTGGATGCTGGTGACCACGGAGGCCAGTCCGAGAGGCTGGGGAGCAGTCACACAAGGAAAAAATTTCCAGGGAGTGTGATCAAGTCTGGAGACTTTTCTCCACATAAATATACTGGAGCTAAGGGTAATTTTATAATGCTCTAAGCTTAGCAAGACCTCTGCTTCAAGGTCAGCCGGTATTGATCCAGTGGGAAAAACATCACGGCAGTCGCCCACGTAAACAGACAGAGCGGCACAAGAAACAGGAGGGCAATGGCAAAAACTGCAAGGACTTTTCGCTGGGCGGAAAATCATGTGATAGCACTGTCAGCAGTGTTTCATTCCGGGAATGGAAACTGGGAAGCAGACTTCCTCAGCAGGCACGACCTCCACCCGGGAGAGTGGAAACTTCATCGGGAAGTTTTTCCACATGATTGTGAACCGTTGGGAAATACCAAAGGTGGACATGATGGCGTCCCGTCTGAACATAAAACGGGACAGGTATTGCGCCAGGTCAAGAGACCCTCAGGCAATAGCTGTGGACGTTCTGGTAACACCGTGGGTGTACCAGTCGGTGTATGTGTTCCCTCCTCTGCTTCTCATACCTAAGGTACTGAGAATTATAAGACGTAGAGGAGTAAGAACTATACTCATGGCTCCGGATTGGCCAAGAAGGACTTGGTACCCGGAACTTCAAGAGATGCTCACAGAGGACTTATGGCCTCTGCCGCTAAGAAGGGACTTGCTTCAGCAAGTACCATGTCTGTTCCAAGACTTACCGCAGCTGCGTTTGACGGCATGGCGGTGGAACGCCGGATCCTAAGGGAAAAAGGCATTCCGGAAGAGGTCATTCCTACCCTGGTCAAAGCCAGGAAGGAGGTGACCGCACAACATTATCACCACATGGGGCGAAAATATGTTGCGTGGTGTGAGGCCAGGAAGGCCCCACGAAGAAATTTCAACTCGGTCGATTCCTGCATTTCCTGCAAACAGGAGTGTCTATGGGCCTCAAATTGGGGTCCATTAAGGTTCAAATTTCGGCCCTGTCGATTTTCTTCCAGAAAGAATTGGCTTCAGTTCCTGAAGTCCAGAAGTTTGTCAAGGGAGTATTGCATATACAACCCCCTTTTGTGCCTCCAGTGGCACTGTGGGATCTCAACGTAGTTCTGGGATTCCTCAAATCACATTGGTTTAAAACCAGTCAAATCTGTGGATTTGAAGCATCTCACATGAAAAGTGACCATGCTCTTGGCCCTGGCCTGGGCCAGGCGAGTGTCAAATTGGTGGTTTTTTTTTCTCAAAAAAGCCCATATCTGTTTGTCCATTCGGACAGGGCAGAGCTGCGGACTCGTCCCCAGTTCTCTCCCTAAGGTGGTGTCAGTGTTTCACCTGAACCAGCTTATTGTGGTGCCTTGCGCCTACTAGGGACTTGGAGGACTCCAAGTTGCTAGATGTTGTCAGGGCCCTGAAAATATAGGTTCCAGGACGGCTGGAGTCAGGAAAACTGACTTGCTGTTATCCTGTATGCACCCAACAAACTGGGTGCTCTTGCTTCTAAGCAGACTATTGCTAGTTGGATGTGTAATACAATTCAGCTTGCACATTCTGTGGCAGGCCTGCCACAGCCAAAATATGTAAATGCCCATTCCACAAGGAAGGTGGGCTCATCTTGGGCGGCTGCCCGAGGGGTCTCGGCTTTACAACTTTGCCGAGCAGCTACTTAGTCAGGGGCAAACACGTTTGTAAAATCCTACAAATTTGATACCCTGGCTAAGGAGGACCTGGAGTTCTCTCATTCGGTGCTGCAGAGTCATCCGCACTCTCCCGCCCATTTGGGAGCTTTGGTATAATCCCCATGGTCCTTTCAGGAACCCCAGCATCCACTAGGACGATAGAGAAAATAAGAATTTACTTACCGATAATTCTATTTCTCGGAGTCCGTAGTGGATGCTGGGCGCCCATCCCAAGTGCGGATTATCTGCAATACGTGTACATAGTTACAAAAATCGGGTTATTATTGTTGTGAGCCATCTTTTCAGAGGCTCCGCTGTTATCATACTGTTAACTGGGTTCAGATCACAGGTTGTACAGTGTGATTGGTGTGGCTGGTATGAGTCTTACCCGGGATTCAAAATCCTTCCTTATTGTGTACGCTCGTCCGGGCACAGTATCCTAACTGAGGCTTGGAGGAGGGTCATAGGGGGAGGAGCCAGTGCACACCACCTGATCCTAAAGCTTTACTTTTTGTGCCCTGTCTCCTGCGGAGCCGCTATTCCCCATGGTCCTTTCAGGAACCCCAGCATCCACTACGGACTCCGAGAAATAGAATTATCGGTAAGTAAATTCTTATTTTTCTGATGGCTCAATGTACACAAACTTTGTTTATACACAAAGATATTAAATTTTTTTGTATTAAATGACCTTCAGGCTGTGTGTGTAAGGTGTATATGAAACATAAATGAATTGTGTGAATGTACACACACTTTGTTTAATGCAGTTATTAAAAATCTTGTCTAGATTGACCTTCTGGCTGTGTGTATAAGGTGTATATGTAACATAAATGCATTCTGTGCTTAGACTTGGGTCCCACCCCCATGATATCTTATTATGGTAGGCAATTATTCCAAAATACGAATAAATCCGATATCCAAAATACCTCTGGTCCCAAGCATTTTGGATAAGGGATACTCAACCTGTATATGGCAACAACATCCTGACCACTTGAATATTTGTTGGTGCCCTGTGGCTTGTGAAGGGATGGTAAAAGCACGAGCGCATAGCGCACAGACTGCATGGCTTCACCTTTCTAAACATACTCTTGCTGGAACACTATTGGCCAGACGGAAATCACAAGAAGTTGATTAACCCCAAATTTTCATTCAGACCCCCTGGTTTCAGAGTATTCAGCCTGTGGATCCACATGGACTCCAGCTGCAATAACTTACGGCCCCTATCGCCCCCCCGTATCGAATCAGGGACATGATCGATGATGCGATGTTTGAACGTGGCCATGGAATATCTGAATGTCACGAAATGTTTGGCCACAGGTTGATCACCACTCCCTGATGCCAAAGCATTTCGGATGGCCAGTCTGTGCTGGGCCATTCTGATTTTTGAACTGGCATTCCGTTTTGCCAATGTAATACCGCCCGCATGGGCAGATGATGGCATAAATTACAAACTTCGTACTACATGTGAGTGGCAATTTGATTTTGTAATGTTTCCCTGAAAAGGGGTGGGCTATGGTGGTCCCTGGTGACATATGGGAACATGTTGTACAGCCAGTACATTTGAAACAGCCATTGCGCCTGGTCAAAAAGTGTGTGGAATTTACTCTGAGTTTTGCCATGTCAGTTTTGACTAAAATATCCTTGATACTTTTCCTTTTTTGTAACTAGGCATAATGCGCTTGTCATGAAGCATCTTCAGATCAGGGTCTGATGCTACTATTGGCCATAGCTGTCTGAGTTGGTGTTGCGTCTTCCTACTCGCCACATCATAATCACACACCCAGGGAATGATTTTGGACATGTCTTTAGTGTGCTTGGGCCTCACTGAAATGTTTTTCTGTGTGGCTTCTGCTTTCTGACAAGCCGATCGTACCAATGCCCGAGGGTAACCTCTTGCCAGAAATCTATTTTCTCTAACGTCCTAGTGGATGCTGGGGACTCCGTAAGGACCATGGGGAATAGACGGGCTCCGCAGGAGACTTGGCACTCTAAGAAAGATTTAGTACTACTGGTGTGCACTGGCTCCTCCCTCTATGCCCCTCCTCCAGACCTCAGTTAGAATCTGTGCCCGGAAGGAGCTGGGTGCATTTTAGTGAGCTCTCCTGAGCTTGCTAATAAGAAAGTATTTTAGTTAGGTTTTTTATTTTCAGAGAGCTTCTGCTGGCAACAGACTCTCTGCTACGTGGGACTGAGGGGAGAGAAGCAAACCTACTAACTGCGGCTAGGTTGCGCTTCTTAGGCTACTGGACACCATTAGCTCCAGAGGGATCGAACACAGGAACCTAACCTTGGTCGTCCGTTCCCGGAGCCGCGCCGCCGTCCCCCTTGCAGAGCCAGAAGACAGAAGCCGGCGGGTTGAAGCAAGAAGACGTCAAAATCGGCGGCAGAAGACTCCTGACTTCATATGAGGTAGCGCACAGCACTGCAGCTTTGCGCCATTGCGCCCACACTAACCCACACACCTCCGGTCACTGTAGGGTGCAGGGGGGGGGGCGCCCTGGGCAGCAATTGATTACCTCCTGGCAAAAAAGCAGCATATATACAGCTGGGCACTGTAATATGCATGAGCCCCCGCCATTACTTTTACACAAAATCGCGGGACAGAAGCCCGCCGCTGAGGGGGCGGGGCCTTCTTCCTCAGCCCTCCACAGCTCCGCTGAGAGGAAGCGCTCACACGCTTATCAAGTGGCGTTACCGTCTCCAAATACGGCCGCCCTCAAGGAGCCAGCTGATAGGCAGCTGGAAAAATATCCTAAAAAGTATATACACACAGACGGTGGTTATACTGCGACCAGCGATCGCCATCAGCCTGGAGATGCAGTGCTGGGTTGGCTTGGTCGAATTCCCTGACTAAAAATATTTTATTGATATAGAGCATTTAATAGGATGCATTCTATATATATGTATGCGAGATGCACAGAGGGATATTTGCACTCTGGCATCAAGATAAGTGCGTTGTCCATATCTCCCAGAAGATGTCATGGACACGACAGTGGTCAGGTGATACAGATCCCTTACGGCACATGGAAGTATTGCCGTATAAAGGGAAGGAGTTATTTGGGGTCGGTCCGTCGGACCTGGGGGCCACGGCCACAGCTGGGAAATCCAACCTTTTTACCCCAAGTTACATCTCAGCAGAAAAAGACACTGTCTTTTCAGCCTCAATCCTTCCGTTCCCATGTGGGCAAGCGGGCAAAAGGCCAGTCATATCTGCCCAGACATAGAGGAAAGGGAAGTAGACTGCAGCAGGCAGCCCCTTCCCAGGAAAAGAAGCCCTCCACCAGTGGGGGGGTAGTCTCAAGAGTCTCAGCGCGCAGTGGGATCACTCGCAAGTTGACCCCTAGATCATACAAGTATTATCCCAGGGGTACAGATTGGAGAGTCGAGACATTTTTTCCTCGCAGGTTCCTGACGCCTGCTTTACCAACGGCTCCCTCCGACAAGGAGGCAGTATTGGAAAAAAATTCACAAGCTGTATTTCCAGCAGGTGATAATCAAAGTACCCCTCCTACAACAAGGAAAAGGGTATTAGTCCTCCACACTATATTGTGGTACTGAAGCCAGACGGCTTGGTGAGACATAGTCTAAATCTGAAATCTTTGAACACTTACATAAAAAGGTTCAAATCAAGATGGAGTCACTCAGAGCAGTGATAGAGAACCGGAAAAAAGGGGACTATATGGTGTCCCTGGACATCAAGGATTACCTCCATGTCCAAATTTGCCCTTCTCAACAAGGGTACCTCTGGTTCGTGATACAGAACTGTCCATATCAGTTCAGACGCTGCCGTTGAATTATCCACGGCACCCCGGGCCTTTACCAAGGTAATGGCCGAAAAGATGATTCTTAAAAGAAGAAAGGCATCTAAATTATCCCTTACTTGGACGATATCCTGAAAGGGACAAGTTTCCAGAGAACAGTTGGAGGTCGGAAAAGAACTATCTAAAGTAGTTCTACGACAGCACGAGTGGATTCTAAATATTCCAAAAATCGCAGCTGTTTTCCGATGATACGTCTGCTGTTCCTAGGAATGATTCTGGGCATAGTCCAGAAAGAGGTATTTCTCCTGGAGGGGAAAGCCAGGGAGTTATCCGACCTAGTCAGAAACCTCCTAAATCCAGGCCAAGTATCAGTGCATCAATGCACAGGAGTCCTGGGAAAAAGGGTGGCTTCTTACGAAGCGATTCCATTCGGCGGATCTCACGCAAAAACTTTTCAGGGGGATTTGCTGGACGAATGGTCCGGATCGCATCTTCAGATGCATCAGCGGATAACCCTGTCTCCAAGGACAAGGGTGTCTCTTCTGTGGGGGCTGCAGAGTGCTCATCTTCTAGAGGGCAGCACATTCAGCATTCAGGACTGTGTTCTGGTGACCACGGATGCCAGCCTGAGAGGCTGGGGAACAGTCACACAAGGAAGAAATTTCCAAGGAAGTGTGGTCAAGTCTGGAGATTTTTCTCCACATGAATATACTGGAGCTAAGAGCAATTTACGATGCTCTGAGCCTAGGAAGACCTCTGCTTCAAAGTCAACCGGTGCTGATCCAGTAGGACATCATCATGGCAGTCGCCCACGTAAACAGACGGGGCGGCACAAGAAGCAGGAGGGCAATGACAGCAAGGATTCTTCGCTGGGCGAAAGATCATGTGATAACACTGTCAGCAGTGTTCATTCCGGGAGTGGACAACTAGGAAGATTTCCTCAGCATAAATGAATTCCACCCGGAAAAGTGGGAACTTCATCTGGAAGTTTCCACATGTTTGTAAACCGTTGGGAAAGACCAAAGGTGGTTATGATGGCGTCCCACATGAAGCGCCAGGTCTAGAGACCCTCAGGCAATAGCTGGGACGCTCTGGTAACACCGTGGGTGTACCAGTCGGTGTATGTGTTCCCTCCTCTGCCTTTCATACCCAGTGTATGGAGAATGATAGGAAGGAGAGGAGTAAGAACTATACTCGTGGTTCCGGTTTGGGCCAAGAAGAACTTGGTACCCGGAACTTCAAGAGATACTAGAAAGGATCTTGATTCAGCAAGAATCATGTCTGTTCCATGACTTACCGCAGCTGCGTTGACGCCAGGGCGGGTGAACGCCGGATCCTAAGGGAAAAAGGCATTCCGGAAGAGGTCATCCCTACCCTGGTCAGAGCCAGGAAGGAGGTGACCGCACAACATTATCACCGCTTAGGTGAAAATATGTTCCATGGTGTGAGACCAGGAAGGCTCCACGGAAGAATTTCAACTAGGTTAATTCCTACATTTCCTGCAAGCAGGAGTGTATATGGGTCTCAAATTGGGGTCCATTAAGGTTCAAATTTCGACCGGTCGATTTTCTTCCAGAAAGAAATTGGCTTCAGTTCCTGAGGTCCAGAAGTTGTTAAGGGAGTACTGCATATACAACCCTTTTTTTTTTGATGTCTCCAGTGGCACTGGGCGATCTCAACGTAGTTTGGGATTCCTAAAATCACATTGTTTTACACAACTCAAATCTGTGGATTTGATATATCTCACATGGAAAGTGACCATGCTGTTGGTCCTGGCCTCGGCCAGGCGAGTGTCAGAATTGGCGGCTTTATCTCACAAAGCCATATCTGATTGTCCATTCGGACAGAGCAAAGCTGTGGACTCGTCCCCAGTTTCTCCCTAAGGTGGTGTCAGCGTTTCACCTGAACCAGCTTATTGTGGTGCCTGCGGCTACTAGGGACTTGGAGGACTCCAAGTTGCTGGATGTTGTCAGGGCCTTGAAAATATAGTTTCCAGGTCGGCTGGAGTCAGGAAATCTGACTTGCTGTTTATCCTGTATGCACCCAACAAGCTGGGTGCTCCTGCTTCTAAGCAGACTATTGCTCGTTGGATTTGTAGTACAATTCAGCTTGCACATTCTGTGGCAGGCTTGCCACAGCAAAAAATATGTAAAAGCCCATTCCACAAGGAAGGTGGGCTCATCTTGGGCGGCTGCCCGAGGGGTCTCGGCATTACAACTCTGCCGAGCAGCTACGTGGTCGGGGGAGAACACGTTTGTAAAATTTTACAAATTTGATACCCTGGCAAAAGAGGACCTGGAGTTCTCTCATTCGGTGCTGCAGAGTCATCCGCACTCTCCCGCCCGTTTGGGAGCTTTGGTATAATCCCCATGGTCCTTTCAGGAACCCCAGCATCCACTAGGACGATAGAGAAAATAAGAATTTACTTACCGATAATTCTATTTCTCGGAGTCCGTAGTGGATGCTGGGCGCCCATCCCAAGTGCGGATTATTCTGCAATACTTGTACATAGTTATTGTTACAAAAATCGGGTTATTGTTGTAGGAAGCCGTCTTTCAGAGGCTCCTTTTGTTATCATACTGTTAACTGGGTTTAGATCACAAGTTGTACGGTGTGATTGGTGTGGCTGGTATGAGTCTTACCCGGGATTCAAAATCCTCCCTTATTGTGTACGCTCGTCCGGGCACAGTACCTAACTGGAGTCTGGAGGAGGGTCATAGGGGGAGGAGCCAGTGCACACCACCTGATCTGGAAAAGCTTTACTTTTTGTGCCCTGTCTCCTGCGGAGCCGCTATTCCCCATGGTCCTTTCAGGAACCCCAGCATCCACTACGGACTCCGAGAAATAGAATTATCGGTAAGTAAATTCTTATTATACAGCAGCTACTGGGTAAACACTAAGTTACTGTGTGATTCCTGGGTCATATAGCGCTGGGGTGTGTGCTGGCATACTCTCTCTCTCTCTCTCTCTCTCCAAAAGGCCTTGTGGGGGTCCTGTCCTCATATAGAGCATCCCCTGTGTGTGTGGTGTGTCGGTACGCGTGTGTTGACATGTTTGACGAGGAGGGCTATGTGGAGGCAGAGCAAGTGCAGATGAATGACGTGTCTCCGCCGACGGCGCCGACACCTGATTGGATGGATATGTGGAAGGTGTTAAATAATGTAAAACTCCTTGCATAAAAGGTTGGATAAAGCTGATGCCTTGGGACAGTCGGGGTCTCAGCCCATGCCTGATCCTACAGCGCAGAGGCCGTCAGGGTCTCAGAAGCGCCCACTATTCAAAATTGTAGACACAGATATCGACACGGATTCTGACTCCAGTGTCGATGACGATGATGCAAAATTGCAGCCTAAAATGGCTAAAGCCATCCGCTACATGATTATAGCAATGAAGGATGTATTACACATATCAGAGGTAAACCCTGTCCCTGACAAGAGGGTTTATATGTATGGGGAGAAAAAGGTGACTTTTCCCCCTTCACATGAGTTAAATGAGTTATGTGAAAAAGCGTGGGATTCCCCCGATAGGAAAGTGCTGATTTCCAAAAGGTTACTTATGGCGTACTCTTTCCCGCCAACGGACAGGATGCGCTGGGAATCCTCCCCTAGGGTAGACAAAGCTCTGACGCGCTTATCTAAGAGGGTGGCCCTGCCGTCACAGGATACGGCCTCCCTAAAGGATCCTGCCGATAGGAAGCAGGAAAGTATCCTGAAGTCTGTTTATACACATTCAGGTACTCTACTGAGGCCGGCAATTGCGTCGGCCTGGATGTGTAGTGCTGTAGCAGCATGGACAGATAATCTGTCTGAGGAACTGGATACCTTGGACAAGGATACTATTTTACTGACCCTGGGGCATATAAAAGACGCTGTCCTACATATGAGGGATGCCCAGAGGGACATTTGCCTACTGGGCTCTAGAATAAATGCAATGTCAATTTCTGCCAGAAGGGTCCTGTGGACTCGGCAATGGACAGGTGATGCCGACTCCAAAAAGCACATGGAGGTTTTACCTTACAAGGGTGAGGAATTGTTTGGGGACGGTCTCTCGGACCTAGTTTCCACAGCTACGGCTGGGAAGTCAAATTTTTTGCCATATATTCCCTCACAGCCTAAGAAAGCACCGTATTATCAAATGCAGTCCTTTCGTTCACAAAGAAGCAAGAAAGTCAGAAGTGCATCCTTTCTTGCCAGAGGCAGGGGTAGAGGAAAAAAGCTGCACCATACAGCTAGTTCCCAGGAACAGAAGTCCTCCCCGGCTTCCGCTAAATCCACCGCATGACGCTGGGGCTTCACAGGTGGAGCCAGGAGCGGTGGGGGCGCGTCTCCGAAATTTCAGCCACCAGTGGGTTCGCTCACAGGTGGATCCCTGGGCTATACAGATTGTGTCTCAGGGATACAAGCTGTAATTCGAAGTGATGCCCTCAAATCGGCCCTGCCTGCTTCCCCCATGGAAAGGGAAGTAGTATTAGCGGCAATTCACAAGTTATATCTCCAGCAGGTGGTGGTAAAGGTTCCCGTCCTTCAACAGGGAAGGGGATACTATTCCACAATGTTTGTGGTACCGAAACCGGACGGTTCGGTCAGACCCATATTGAATTTAAAGTACCTGAACATTTATCTGAAAAGATTAAAGTTCAAAATGGAATCGCTCAGAGCGGTTATTGCAAGCCTGGAAGAGGGGGATTTTATGGTGTCTCTGGACATCAAGGATGCTTACTTGCATGTCCCCATTTATCCACCTCATCAGGAGTACCTCAGATTTGTGGTACAGGACTGTCATTACCAATTCCAGACGTTGCCGTTTGGGCTCTCCACGGCACCGAGAATATTTACCAAGGTAATGGCGGAAATGATGGTGATCCTGAGAAAGCAAGGAGTCACGATTATCCCATACTTGGACGATCTCCTCATAAAGGCGAGGTCCAGAGAGCAGTTGCTGATCAGCGTAGCACACTCTCAGGAAGTGTTGCAGCAGCACGGCTGGATTCTGAATATCCCAAAGTCGCAGCTGATTCCTACGACGCGTCTGCCCTTTCTGGGCATGATTCTGGACACAGACCAGAAGAAGGTGTTTCTCCCGGCGGAGAAGGCTCAGGAGCTCGTGACTCTAGTCAGAGACCTCTTAAAACCAAAACAGGGGTCGGTGCATCACTGCACGCGAGTCCTGGGAAAGATGGTGGCATCATACGAAGCCATCCCCTTCGGCAGGTTCCATGCGAGGATCTTTCAGTGGGATCTGTTGGACAAGTGGTCCGGATCGCATCTTCAGATGCATCGGCTGATCACCCTGTCCCCGAGGGCCAGGGTGTCTCTTCTGTGGTGGCTGCAGAGTGCAACATCACCGCAGTGGCTCATGTAAACCGCCAGGGCGGCACAAGAAGCAGAGTGGCGATGGCAGAAGCCACCAGGATTCTTCGTTGGGCGGCGAATCACGTGCATGCACTGTCAGCAGTGTTCATTCCGGGAGTGGACAACTGGGAGGCAGACTTCCTCAGCAGGCACGACCTCCACCCGGGAGAGTGGGGACTTCATCACGAAGTCTTCACTCAGATTACAAATCGATGGGAACTGCCACAGGTGGACATGATGGCATCCCGTCTCAACAAAAAGCTACAAAGGTATTGCGCCAGGTCAAGAGACCCTCAGGCGATAGCTGTGGACGCACTAGTAACTCCGTGGGTGTTCCAGTCAGTCTATGTGTTTCCTCCTCTTCCTCTCATACCCAAGGTGCTGAGAATCGTAAGAAAAAGAGGAGTGAGAACAATTCTCATTGTTCCGGGTTGGCCAAGAAGGACTTGGTACCTGGAACTGCAAGAAATGCTCACAGAGGACCCTTGGCCTCTGCCTCTCAGACAGGACCTGTTGCAACAGGGGCCCTGTCTATTCCAAGACTTACCGCGGCTGCGTTTGACGGCATGGCTGTTGAACGCAGGATCCTAGCGGAAAAAGGCATTCCGGATGAAGTTATTCCTACGCTGATAAAGGCTAGGAAGGACGTGACAGCAAAACACTATCACCGTATATGGCGAAAATATGTTGCCTGGTGTGAGGCCAGGAAGGCCCCTACAGAGGAATTCCAGCTGGGCCGGTTCCTGCACTTCCTACAGTCTGGAGTGACTATGGGCTTGAAGTTGGGGTCCATAAAGGTCCAGATTTCAGCCCTATCCATTTTCTTTCAAAAAGAACTCTTCCTGAGGTTCAGACGTTTGTTAAGGGAGTGCTGCATATTCAGCCCCCTTTTGTGCCACCAGTGGCACCTTGGGATCTCAACGTGGTGTTGGGTTTCCTGAAATCCCACTGGTTTGAGCCACTTAAGACCGTGGAGCTAAAGTATCTCACGTGGAAGGTGGTCATGTTATTGGCCTTAGCTTCGGCTAGGCGTGCGTCAGAATTGGCGGCTTTGTCATGTAAAAGCCCCTATCTGGTTTTCCATATGGACAGGGCAGAATTACTCATCCGCAATTTCTGCCGAAGGTGGTGTCATCTTTTCATTTGAACCAACCTATTGTGGTGCCTGCGGCTACTCGTGACTTGGAGGATTCCAAGTTGCTTGATGGTAGTCAGGGCTTTGAAGATCTATGTAGCCAGGACGGCTGGAGTCAGGAAATCTGACTCTCTGTTTATCCTGTATGCATCCAACAAGCTGGGTGCTCCTGCTTCAAAGCAAACCATTGCTCGCTGGATCTGTAACACGATTCAGCAGGCTCATTCTGCGGCTGGATTGCTGCATCCAAAATCAGTGAAAGCCCATTCCAAAAGGAAAGTGGGCTCTTCTTGGGCGGCTGCCCGAGGGGTCTCGGCATTACAGCTTTGCCGAGCAGCTACTTGGTCGGGTTCAAACACATTTGCTAAGTTCTACAAGTTTGATACCCTGGCTGAGGAGGACCTGGTGTTTGCCCATTCGGTGCTGCAGAGTCATCCGCACTCTCCCGCCTGTTTGGGAGCTTTGGTATAATCCCCATGGTACTTACGGAGTCCCCAGCATCCACTAGGACGTTAGAGAAAATAAGATTTTACTTACCGGTAAATCTATTTCTCGTAGTCCGTAGTGGATGCTGGGCGCCCGTCCCAAGTGCGGACTTTCTGCAATACGTGTATATAGTTATTGCGTAATAAAGGGTTATGTTATGTTGGTATCCATTGTTTGATGCTCTGTTGTTGTTCATACTGTTGACTGGGTAAGTTATCACAAGTTATACGGTGTGATTGGTGTGGCTGGTATGAGTCTTACCCTGGATTCCAAAATCCTTTCCTTGTAATGTCAGCTCTTCCGGGCACAGTTTCCTTAACTGAGGTCTGGAGGAGGGGCATAGAGGGAGGAGCCAGTGCACAGCAGTAGTACTAAATCTTTCTTAGAGTGCCCAGTCTCCTGCGGAGCCCGTCTATTCCCCATGGTCCTTACGGAGTCCCCAGCATCCACTACAGACTACGAGAAATATTTACCGGTAAGTAAAATCTTATTTTCCATCTCCTTTAACTGACTTGCCCTAATGGAGTCACTGTTGTTGGCCCTGCATACTCTCAAAAACTGAGAGTATGGCAGACCCCTAATGGTGGATGTAGGGTGAAAACTGTCGTATCACAGAATCGTATTGCGATCGGTGGGCTTTCTATAAAGGCATGTGGTGATTTTGCCCTCCTGTAGTTTGATTAAAATATCAAGGAAACAGATTTCTACTGGGCTGCTGGTCATTGTGAGTTTGGCTGGACTATCAGACTGGTTATGTGATTCAATCAATGAACTCCGCTCCTGTATCTCACCACGCCAGAAAATCAACACATCGTCTATATAACGATAATAGACGAACAATCTGTCAGCAATGGCCTTATTGGCCAGAAATAATTCACGCTCTATTTCCCACATGAAGGCATTGGCGAACGAGGGTGCCACGGAAGACCCCATGGCACACCCCGTTCGCTGCCTGTAGAACCTTCCGTCAAAGATGAAAAAATTGTGCGTCAGGGTAAACTGTAACAGCTAAATGAATAAATCAATATCTGGTCCAGTGTAAAGCACATTCCCCACAATTAGACGTCTCACAGCCTGCAACCCCTGCTCGTGAGGAATGCAGGTGTACAGGCTGGTGACGTCCACCGTGGCCAAAGATACATCTGTTGGAATCTCATCAATGGTACGAAATGTCTGTAATAATGTGCTGGAGTCCTTCAAATATGTACAAATGCCCTGAATGCACGGTTGTAGATAAGTGTCCAAGAAAATGGCCACTGGCTCACACAGAGACCCACGGGCAGAAATGATGGGTCTGCCCGGGGGTCTCTGTGCATCCTTGTGGACCTTGGGGATGGTGTAAAATAGAGGAACCACCGGTTTGTCAGGTAACAGCTTCTCAAAGATGTCTTCCGAGATCAAGCCTTCCAGCTTGGCCTGTTCCAACAGCTGTATTAATTCTGATTTGTACTCTGAGGATGGATCCTTGTCCAAAGTGCAGTACGTCTCGCTGTCTCCAAGCAATCTAAGGCACTCTGTTGTGTAATCTGTAGTGTTCTGAACCACTATAGATCCACCTTTATCGGCTCCACGGATTATAATGTCCTTTCTATTGCTTAACGCTTTCAAGGCCATTCTCTCATCATGCTGTAAATTATGGAATTGATGTTTGCTGGATTTAGGATCTGGATTCTCCAGCATTCTGTGAAAGGTTTTTAAGGAAGCGTTAGTGGAGACTGGATCAAAACGTGACTTTGGGCCCAGTTTCTGGACTCTTGGAGGCAGTGGTTGCTTGATGACCTTTGGAGGCTGTTTGCCAAAGTGCTCTTTGATCTTTAAAGTGTGGTGCAGTTTAAATGTGCTGATTTTCTTCTTAAAATCGTCACCATAATTTGTCGAAACGAATGTCAAGCCTTTATATATAGTTCTATATGTTCCAAATGTGCTTTTTGACTTGCCTTGCCATAAGAGTGTACAGAATAGTCCAGGAGCCAGCAGATCATTCTGTGGGGCTGTTGCAGATACACATCCATTGACAGCAATATAAAAAATTTCATAATGTTACATATGTGCATTGGCCACATGGCTCCCATGACTTCTCTGGTTCTATGTAAAGGCCCATACACACTGGGCGATGTTGAGCTGAAAGCAGGTCACTTTTGGTGTTGAGCTGCTCTCAGCTCAAAGCAGCCCCCGTGTGTATGCCCAAACGATGAGCGCTGAAGCGCGCTTCCGCTTCATCGCTGGCGACTGCCGTTCACTACTGGTATTACCAGTAGATGAACGGCGGGGTGAGTGGCTTTCCATGGTATCCTGCTATGGAAAGCCGCTCACCCCCGCTGATATCGCTGGGCAGGGGGGGAAAACGCCCAGTGTGTATGCACCTTTAGACACTAATGTGAACATATACGCAGCATATCTACTACTATTCACTTGGTCAAACACTCAGCGAATATATTCAATGGCTTTACCAGACAACATATAGGGGCATATTCAACTGGGAGGAAATATAGAAAAATCTAGTGCCATTCAATAGAAGAGCAGAAAGTGAGCTGCTGTGACTTCTATAGAAATCACTGGTTTTCTCGCAGCCCCAGAGCAAGTCTCCTTTTTCCTTAATTTTTTTTTTTCTTCTTTTAAGAAAAAATTGTATGGACCCCTTTGACCTCCCTCCTAATTATTAATTAAGCAATTGGCAGTTTACAATTGATGACTTACCTTCTACAACGCTTCCCCCGAAAATGCTCGTCTTCCACAGCATGTGCGAGATTGATGTCATGTTTCCGTGTGTGTGACGCACCCTTGTCGGTGTGTGAATTGCCCCCTAATAGTCTGTATAAAAGCAATATTATTTTCGCAATTATTGTCTGTTTTAAATACCGATGAGGCGATTCTGTATTGTTCCAAAGTATCAATTTTGGACCACCGAATGGCCATTCCTAGGTTAACCTGCCCCTGATGATGATTTCATTTTCTGTAGCTATAGGGCGAGATTCAGTTATTATCACGCCGGCAGCCACTAGATGGCGGCCAAACGCAGTTAATCAATTGTAGCTCTGTTCTGGCGCAACGGCTGTCGGTACCTGCATTTCAGCTCGCATCCCCCCCTTTACCTGGGGATGGTGAGTTGAAATGTGCAAAAAATGACCTGTTTGGGCATTTTTCGCGATTGCATCCTTCACTTTGGGTTTAGCTGCTTAACACTGCTAAATCCGTCTTCTATGCGTGTGAACAGCGAAAAAAACAGATAAAATTTAATATCACCCCCACAAGGGCACATGATGCGCTCGCCGCCGGTATTTCGTCCACCGGGATATACTGAATCCATACTCGCTGCCATTGTTCCACTGTCCAGTTTTTGCGCTCTTTACACCATCGTAAGCGCGGACTGCATTCTTCTTTGTGGTTAGAGGTTTATGGGCAGCTGCTCGCCCATAATATCCAGGTGCATGGGCCTCCCTATGAAGTGTTCTTGTCAAAACCGGCACATTAGTGGCCATTTTGAACTTGTGTGCAGTGGAATGAATAGGACGACCCCTATTCTTTTGCAGCTTGTCACGGTCCGGCGGGAGACTGTGCAGGGGAGCCGGCTCTTACCTGTCCGGTACCTTTGGAGAGGTCCAGCTGGCGGAAGTGCGGGATGCTAGCGCCGGGCAGGGGCACTGGTTGGCAGCTCAACAGACTGGCAGCATGTCCCTCCGGCAGGGGTTAGCGGTGCTGCTGTGTACAGGCTGGACTGTGTTCCCAGCGGCCATCTTGGATGTGGGCAGAAAGCCTGTCTTGCCCACACTTCGCCAATTTATCACTTTCCTGTGGCCAATTAGCTCCGAGCAGCTGCTGTAAAGGCCTGGAGGAGGGAATTTGCCAGTGCAACGTCTTTCACAGTATCTGTGAAGCTAGTTCTCTGTGCTCCCGCAGTGTCTCCAGTGTCAGGTTCTTGTTACAGCAAAGTACCCAAGCCTCCTGGTAGAGCCTTACGCAGCCTGCCGACTCTGTTCCCGTGTCCTACCTAGCTACCTGTTCCGGACGCCGCAGTAACCAGCCTTCGGAAATCCTCCTTTAAAGTACTGGGTCACGGTTCCAGTATCCTCAGCCACCCGCTAACCTACAGTCTCTATTCAACTGTCTTTGGCGAACCTTATTTAACTACTCCAAGTAATAAATGCGCAAGACCTTCATCCGTCCCGCTCGTTTGTTATTCAGAGATCCAAGTGCACCAGATTCATCTTCCCCCAAACCCGGATCCACAAGAATCCTCATACGTGACAGTTTACACTGGCCACATGGATCCAGGAACTGGACAGGATTCTGGCTCTGATCTCCTACACAGCATAGCGTGGCGTCTGGAGGGATTGGAAAATTCACAGCGACATTTGGCGCAGTGCCTCGAAGAGATATCCACTCGGCAGGATTCCATCCAAGCCTCTCTAGCGAATACTACTCCTGCCTGTCGACCGAAGTCACAAGTTTCTCAGCCCGTCCTGGCGTCATTGGGGTCATCACCGTCCTCTCTCCGTTTGCCAACCCCCAACAAGTTTGACGGGAACTCTAAACTCTGTTGTGGATTCCTTAATCAGTGTGATGTGCACTTTACGTTACAGTCAGCCAGTTTCCCAACGCAAAAGGCGAAGGTGGCGTACATAGTCTCCTTACTCTCGGGCATGGAATGGGTCTCACCGTTCTGGGAAAGAGATGATGCTCTGCTGAGTGACTATTCAAAATTCCTAGCTACTTTTAGAAAGATCCTTGATGAACCGGGACGCTCGACATCAGCATCCATTGAGATTATGCATCTGCGCCAAGGGAATAGGCCAGTTGGCCAGTATATCATTCAGTTTCAAACCTACGCCTCCGAACTACAATGGAATGAGGAAGTCTTGGTTGCATCGTTTTGGAGTGGCCGTTCTGACCGTTTGAAGGGTGATCTAGCGACTCGAGACTTACCAACAAAACTGGATGATCTTATTTCATTATGTAACAAAGTCTATCTATGATTTTGGGAGAGACAGGCCGAAAGAAGCAAGGGCGATCACTATAGTTTCTCTGACGTCCTAGTGGATGCTGGGGACTCCGAAAGGACCATGGGGAATAGCGGCTCCGCAGGAGACTGGGCACAAAAGTAAAAGCTTTAAGACTACCTGGTGTGCACTGGCTCCTCCCCCTATGACCCTCCTCCAAGCCTCAGTTAGATTTTTGTGCCCGAACGAGAAGGGTGCAGTCTAGGTGGCTCTCCTGAGCTGCTTAGAAAAAAGTTTTTAGTTTTAGGTTTTTTATTTTCAGTGAGACCTGCTGGCAACAGGCTCACTGCATCGAGGGACTAAGGGGAGAAGAAGCGAACTCACCTGCGTGCAGAGTGGATTGGGCTTCTTAGGCTACTGGACATTAGCTCCAGAGGGACGATCACAGGCCCAGCCATGGATGGGTCCCAGAGCCGCGCCGCCGTCCCCCTTACAGAGCCAGAAGAGCAGAAGAGGTCCGGAAAATCGGCGGCAGAAGACGTCCTGTCTTCAATAAGGTAGCGCACAGCACCGCAGCTGTGCGCCATTGCTCTCAGCACACTTCACACTCCGGTCACTGAGGGTGCAGGGCGCTGGGGGGGGGGCGCCCTGAGACGCAATAGAAACACCTTATATGGCAAAAAATACATCACATATAGCTCCTGGGCTATATGGATGCATTTAACCCCTGCCAATTTTTCCATAAAAAAGCGTGAGAAAGGCCGCCGAGAAGGGGGCGGAGCCTATCTCCTCAGCACACTGGCGCCATTTTTTCCTCTCAGCTCCGTTGGAGGGAAGCTCCCTGACTCTCCCCTGCAGTCCTGCACTACAGAAACAGGGTAAAACAAGAGAGGGGGGGCACTAATTGGCAGATAAATCTATACAGCAGCTATATCAGGGAGAAACACTTATATAAGGTTATCCCTGTATATATATATATATATATATATATATATATATATATATATATATATATATATATATATATATATAGCGCTCTGGTGTGTGCTGGCAAACTCTCCCTCTGTCTCCCCAAAGGGCTAGTGGGGTCCTGTCCTCTATCAGAGCATTCCCTGTGTGTGTGCTGTGTCGGTACGTTGTGTCGACATGTATGAGGAGGAAAATGGTATGGAGGCGGAGCAATTGCCTGTATTAGTGATGTCACCCCCTAGGGAGTCGACACCTGACTGGATGGTCTTATGGAAAGAATTACGTGATAGTGTCAGCACTTTACAAAAGACTGTTGACGACATGAGACAGCCGGCAAATCAGTTAATACCTGTACAGGCGTCTCAAACACCGTCAGGGGCTCTAAAGCGCCCGTTACCTCAGATGGTCGACACAGACCCTGACTCCAGTGTCGACGGTGAGGAAACAAACGTATTTTCCAGTAGGGCCACACGTTACATGATCACGGCAATGAAGGAGGTTTTGAACATTTCTGATACTACAAGTACCACAAAAAAGGGTATTATGTGGGGTGTGAAAAAACTACCCGTAGTTTTTCCTGAATCAGATGAATTAAATGAGGTGTGTGATGAAGCGTGGGTTTCCCCCGATAAAAAACTGCTAATTTCTAAAAAATTATTGGCATTATACCCTTTCCCGCCAGAGGTTAGGGCGCGTTGGGAAACACCCCCTAGGGTAGATAAGGCACTCACACGCTTATCAAAACAAGTGGCGTTACCGTCTCCTGATACGGCCGCCCTCAAGGAACCAGCTGATAGGAAGCTGGAAAATATCCTAAAAAGTATATACACACATACTGGTATTATACTGCGACCAGCAATCGCCTCAGCCTGGATGTGCAGTGCTGGGGTGGCTTGGTCGGATTCCCTGACTGAAAATATTGATACCCTGGACAGGGACAATATATTATTGACTATAGAGCATTTAAAGGATGCATTTCTATATATGCGAGATGCACAGAGGGATATTTGCACTCTGGCATCAAGAGTAAGTGCGCTGTCCATTTCTGCCAGAAGAGGGTTATGGACGCGACAGTGGTCAGGTGATGCAGATTCCAAACGGCATATGGAAGTATTGCCGTATAAAGGGGAGGAGTTATTTGGGGTCGGTCTATCGGACCTGGTGGCCACGGCAACGGCTGGGAAATCCACCTTTTTACCCCAGGTCACCTCTCAGCAGAAAAAGACACCGTCTTTTCAGGCTCAGTCCTTTCGTTCCCATAAGGGCAATCGGGCAAAAGGCCACTCATATCTGCCCCGGGGCAGAGGAAGGGGAAAAAGACTGCAGCAGACAGCCTCTTCCCACGAACAGAAGCCCTCCCCCGCTTCTGCCAAGTCCTCAGCATGACGCTGGGGCCTTACAAGCGGACTCAGGCACGGTGGGGGCCCGTCTCAAGAATTTCAGCGCGCAGTGGGCTCACTCGCAAGTGTACCCCTGGATCCTGCAGGTAGTATCTCAGGGGTACAAATTGGAATTCGAGACGTCTCCCCCTCGCCGGTTCCTTAAGTCTGCTTTACCGACGTCTCCCCCCGACAGGGAGGCAGTATTGGAAGCCATTCACAAGCTGTATTCCCAGCAGGTGATAATCAAGGTACCCCTCCTACAACAGGGAAAGGGGTATTATTCCACGCTGTTTGTGGTACCGAAGCCGGACGGCTCGGTGAGACCTATTTTAAATCTGAAATCCTTGAACACTTACATACAAAGGTTCAAATTCAAGATGGAATCACTCAGAGCAGTGATAGCGAACCTGGAAGAAGGGGACTATATGGTGTCTCTGGACATCAAGGATGCTTACCTCCATGTCCCAATTTTCCCTTCTCACCAAGGGTACCTCAGGTTTGTGGTACAGAACTGTCACTATCAGTTTCAGACGCTGCCGTTTGGATTGTCCACGGCACCCCGGGTCTTTACCAAGGTAATGGCCGAAATGATGATTCTTCTTCGAAGAAAAGGCGTCTTAATTATCCCTTACTTGGACGATCTCCTGATAAGGGCAAGGTCCAGAGAACAGTTAGAGGTCGGAGTAGCACTATCTCAAGTAGTACTACGACAGCACGGATGGATTCTAAATATTCCAAAATCGCAGCTGATTCCGACGACACGTCTGCTGTTCCTAGGGATGATTCTGGACACAGTACAGAAAAAGGTGTTTCTCCCGGAGGAGAAAGCCAGGGAGTTATCCGACCTAGTCAGGAACCTCCTAAAACCAGGCCAAGTGTCAGTGCATCAATGCACAAGGGTCCTGGGAAAAATGGTGGCTTCTTACGAAGCGATTCCATTCGGCAGATTCCACGCAAGAACTTTTCAGTGGGATCTGCTGGACAAATAGTCCGGATCGCATCTTCAAATGCATCAGCGGATAACCCTGTCTCCAAGGACAAGGGTGTCTCTCCTGTGGTGGTTACAGAGTGCTCATCTTCTAGAGGGCCGCAGATTCAGCATTCAGGACTGGGTCCTGGTGACCACGGATGCCAGCCTGAGAGGCTGGGGAGCAGTCACACAGGGAAGAAATTTCCAGGGCTTGTGGTCAAGCATGGAAACGTCACTTCACATAAATATCCTGGAACTAAGGGCCATTTACAATGCCCTAAGTCAGGCAAGGCCTCTGCTTCAGGGTCAGGCGGTGTTGATCCAGTCGGACAACATCACAGCAGTCGCCCACGTAAACAGACAGGGCGGCACAAGAAGCAGGAGGGCAATGACGGAAGTTGCAAGGATTCTTCGCTGGGCGGAAAATCATGTGATAGCACTGTCAGCAGTGTTCATTCCGGGAGTGGACAACTGGGAAGCAGACTTCCTCAGCAGAAACGATCTCCACCCGGGGGAGTGGGGACTTCACCCAGAAGTCTTCCACATGATTGTGAACCGTTGGGAAAAACCAAAGGTGGACATGATGGCGTCCCGCCTCAACAAAAAACTGGACAGATATTGCGCCAGGTCAAGGGACCCTCAGGCAATAGCTGTGGACGCTCTGGTAACACCGTGGGTGTACCAGTCAGTGTATGTGTTCCCTCCTCTGCCTCTCATACCCAAGGTACTGAGAATCATAAGAAGGAGAGGAGTAAGGACTATACTCGTGGCTCCGGATTGGCCAAGAAGGACTTGGTACCCGGAACTTCAAGAGATGCTCACGGAAGACCCGTGGCCTCTACCTCTAAGAAAGGACCTGCTCCAGCAGGGACCATGTCTGTTCCAAGACTTACCGCGGCTGCGTTTGACGGCATGGCGGTTGAACGCCGGATCCTGAAGGAAAAAGGCATTCCGGATGAAGTCATCCCTACCCTGATCAAAGCCAGGAAGGATGTAACTGTGCAACATTATCACCGTATTTGGCGTAAATATGTTGCGTGGTGTGAGGCCAGGAAGGCCCCTACAGAAGAATTTCAACTGGGTCGTTTCCTGCATTTCCTGCAAACAGGACTGTCTATGGGCCTAAAATTAGGGTCCATTAAGGTTCAAATTTCGGCCCTGTCAATATTCTTCCAAAAAGAACTAGCTTCAGTTCCTGAAGTTCAGACGTTTGTCAAGGGGGTACTGCATATACAGCCTCCTTTTGTGCCTCCAGTGGCACCTTGGGATCTCAATGTAGTTTTGGGGTTCCTAAAATCACATTGGTTTGAACCACTCACCACTGTGGACTTAAAATATCTCACATGGAAAGTGGTAATGCTGTTAGCCCTGGCCTCAGCCAGGCGTGTCTCAGAATTGGCGGCTTTATCCTATAAAAGCCCTTACCTAATTTTTCATACGGACAGGGCAGAATTGAGGACTCGTCCTCAATTTCTCCCTAAGGTGGTTTCAGCATTTCACTTAAACCAGCCTATTGTGGTGCCTGCGGCTACTAGGGACTTGGAGGATTCCAAGTTGCTGGACGTAGTCAGGGCCCTGAAAATATGTTTCCAGGACGGCTGGAATCAGAAAATCTGACTCGCTGTTTATCCTGTATGCACCCAACAAGCTGGGTGCTCCTGCTTCTAAGCAGACTATTGCTCGTTGGATTTGTAGTACAATTCAGCTTGCACATTCTGTGGCAGGCCTGCCACAGCCAAAATCTGTAAAAGCCCATTCCACACGGAAAGTGGGCTCATCTTGGGCGGCTGCCCGAGGGGTCTCGGCTTTACAACTTTGCCGAGCAGCTACTTGTTCAGGGGCAAACACGTTTGCTAAATTCTACAAATTTGATACCCTGGCTGAGGAGGACCTGGAGTTCTCTCATTCGGTGCTGCAGAGTCATCCGCACTCTCCCGCCCGTTTGGGAGCTTTGGTATAATCCCCATGGTCCTTTCGGAGTCCCCAGCATCCACTAGGACGTCAGAGAAAATAAGAATTTACTTACCGATAATTCTATTTCTCATAGTCCGTAGTGGATGCTGGGCGCCCATCCCAAGTGCGGATTGTCTGCAATACTTGTTACAAAAAATCGGGTTATTATTGTTGTGAGCCATCTTTTCAGAGGCTCCTCTGTTATCATGCTGTTAACTGGGTTCAGATCACAAGTTGTACGGTGTGATTGGTGTGGCTGGTATGAGTCTTACCCGGGATTCAAAATCCTTCCTTATTGTGTACGCTCGTCCGGGCACAGTATCCTAACTGAGGCTTGGAGGAGGGTCATAGGGGGAGGAGCCAGTGCACACCAGGTAGTCTTAAAGCTTTTACTTTTGTGCCCAGTCTCCTGCGGAGCCGCTATTCCCCATGGTCCTTTCGGAGTCCCCAGCATCCACTACGGACTATGAGAAATAGAATTATCGGTAAGTAAATTCTTATTTTCCGCCCTGTACCTCTGGCACCCCCTCCGCTAGCAGTAGATTCTCCTGATGAACCCATGCAGCTGAACCGGGCCCGAAACGGCGGCAAAAAAATTTGTGTCTTTACTGTGGGGCACCAGGACACATGGTGGCATCATGCCCACAGCGTCTGGGAAACTCCCGCTTCTAACTGGGCTAGGAGACACCAGGTTAGGAGTCTTGTCTCTGTCTCCAAATTCCTCTGAACCTACTCTACCAGTCCCTATTGAACTCTCGCAAGGTACTAAGTCCATTCTCTCTCTTTTAGATACAGGAGCAGCAGAGAATTTCATCACAGCCCATCTGGTTCAGCAGCTTCATATCCCTGTGCGAGATTTGTCCCATTCCATTTCGTTATCTGCGGGTTGATGGAAGCCGTATTCCTGGTGGAGTAATGTCTCAACGGACTCTTCCTATTTCAGTTGGTATCGTTGCTTTTCATAAAGAGCAATTGGAACTTTTAGTTATACCCAAGGCATCACATGAAATTGAGCTGGGTTACCCTTGGTTTAGTAGGCATAACCCGCATATCGATTGGCACTCCATGCAGATCTTATCCTGGGGGAAGACTTGTTTGACCTCTTGTTTGCCGTGTATCAAATCACTCAATAAACCCCTTGTCACATTACCCCCACAGATTCCGCCTCAGTACGTTTCCTTCTCCAACGTCTTCAGTAAACAGGGAGCAAATATCTTGCCACCCCATAGGAAATGGGACTGTTCTATAGAGCTCGAACCAGGAAAAGATCCACCCAGAGGTTGGACCTACCCTTTATCAATTCCTGAAACTAAGGCTATGTCCGAGTATATCCGAGAAAACTTGGCCAAGGGGTTAATTCAGTCATCTACCTCACCAGCCGGAGCTGGGTTCTTCTTTGTCCAGAAAAAAGATGGGGTGTTAGGACCTTGTATAGATTACCGGGGCCTGAATAACATCACGGTAAAAAATTGTTACCCTCTACCCCTCATTTCCAAATTATTTGAGTCAAGGGAGCGACCATCTTCTCCAAACTAGACCTAAGAGGAGCCTACAATCTGATCAGGGTAAGAGCAGGCGACGAATGGAAAACCGCGTTCAATACCAGGGATGGTCATTTTGAATATCTCGTCATGCCATTTGGTCTGAGTAACGCCCCTGCCGCATTCCAAAATTTCGTCAACAAAATTTTCCGAGACCTTCTATATCAATCTGTCGTGGTCTATCTGGACGACATCTTAATCTTTTCCCTAGACCTTGGAACACATCAACACGTCCTAGAGGTTCTATGTAGACTGCGGGAGAACCATCTGTATTGCAAGCTAGAGAAATGCATCTTCGAGCAGGTTTCAGTTCCCTTTCTAGGGTATATCATTTTGGGCTCCAGATTACAGATGTATCCGGAGAAAGTACAAGCCATATTGAATTGGTCAAGACCTTCCTCTCTTAAAGCGGTGCAGCATTTTCTAGGGTTCTCTAACTACTATCGGAAATTTATTAGAGGATTCTCCGCCTTGGTAGCCCCCATCACCGCTCTTAATCGAAAAGGAGCAGACCCGTCTCATTGGTCCCCAGAAGCAGAGTCCGCTTTCCATCTGCTTAAACAAGCATTCATATCAGCACCAGTATTAAGGCAACCAGATATAAATAAACCCTTTTTTCTCAAAGTGCAGGCCTCCTCGGAAGCAGTAGGAGCGGTACTCTCTCAAAGGTACGAAGATCATAAGCTCCATCCTTGGGGTTACTTCTCGAAGAAGTTTCTCCCCGCCGAGAAGAACTACACTATCGGGGAGCAGGTGTTGTTGGCAGTCAAGCTAACCCTAGAGGATTCGCGATACCTCCTGGAAGGAGCTAACTTCCCTATTACCATTTATACAGGTCATCGGTTGGACCATGTTCTTCTCCCGCTTTTCGTTCATCCTGACTTATCGGCCCGGTTCACAGAATCTAAAAGCAGATGCTCTGTCATGGTCCACTACTTCCATTGAATCTGAAGAACCTCCTCAAACACACCCCGTCCTAGATGCAAAAGTTTTTGCCTCCACTTGTCTACAAACTCCTGCAAGGAAAACTTTTGTCACTCCCCAATTACGGAAGAAACTCATATCTTGGGCTCACACTTCCCGGTTTTCAAGTCATCAAGGTGTTCACAAGACAATGGAATTTCTGTAAAGATCCTATTGGTGGCCCACGCTGAAAGCAGATGTGACAGCCTTCATTTCCTCCTGCGTTAAGTGCGCCCAACACAAGGTCTCTCGGCAACCTCCAGCTGGGAAGTTATTGCCTCTTTCTGTACCCTTTCAACCGTGGTCCCATTTATCAATGGACTTCATAACAGATTTACCATCTTCTAGAATCTACACTACAATCTGGGTGGGGATAGACAGATTCTCCAAAATGGCCCACTTTGTACCATTGAAGAAATTACCAACAGCGTCTGAATTGGCCCATCATTTAATTTCCGAGATTTCAGGCTTCACGGTCTTCCCACTGAAATAGTGTCTGATCGAGGGGAGCAATTTGTAGCAAAGTTCTGGAAATCCCTTTGTACAGCCTTACAAATCAAATTGCAGTATTCCACAGCCTATCATCCACAGTCCAACGGTTCCACGGAACGAGTTAATCAAGATTTGGAGACCTTTCTACGCATTCACCTTTCCTCTTCTCCGGATGATTGGGTAGAACATTTACCTTGGTCTGAGTTCGCCCGCAACAATACTTACCATTCTTCTACTGGGCTTACGCCCTTCCTCGTTGTTTACGGAGCCCATCCTAAAGTTCCAGCATTTCAAAGTCTACTGGCACTCGACTTACCAGCAGTGGAGACTTCCTTAAAGCGTTTTTTGAACATTTGAAATCTGGTTCATACCAATCTTCAAAAGGCTTCTCTTCGTTACAAGAAATGGGCTGATAGAAAACGAAGAATAATTCCTAGTCTCAAGGTAGGAGACCAAGTTTGGCTTTCTACAAGGAACTTACGCTTACGAGTACCTTCAATGAAGTTTGCTCCCCGCTTTATAGGTCCTTTTCCAATTGTGGGAATAATTTAATTCAGTGGTTTGTAAACTCAATCTACCCCATTACCTCAAAATTCCTTCTTCTTTCCATGTTTCCTTGCTAAAACCTTTAGTTTTGAACCGATTTCGGAGACCGTTACCACGAGTGGAATAGTTTGAGGTTAAAAAGGTACTTGACTCCCGAATTTGTTATGGTCGGTTACAGTACCTATTGAACTGGAAAGGATATGGTCCGGAGGAATGGTCCTGGGAGTATGCGACAGATGTTCATGCCCCAGCATTAGTTCGCAAATTTCATTCCGAACATCCAGAGAAGCCTAAATTGTGTCCAGGGGCAGCTAAAGAGTGGGGGGAGGGGGGGTAGTAATGTCACGGTACGGCGGGAGACTGTGCAGGGGAGCCGGCTCTTACCTGTCCGGTCCCTTTGGAGAGGTCCAGCCGGCGGAGGTGCGGGCTGCTGGTGCCGGGCAGGGTGCGGTGGGAGGACAGGCATGGGCACTGGTTGGCAGCTCAGCAGACTGGCAGCATGTTCCTCCGGCAGGGGTTAGCGGTGCTTCTGTGTACAGGCTGGACTGTGTTCTCGGCGGCCATCTTGGATGTGGGCAAAAAGCCTGTCTTGCCCACACTTCACCTGTTTATCACTTTCCTGTGGCAAATTAACTCCGGGCAGCTGTCATAAGACTGGAAGGCCTGGAGGAGGGAATTTGCCAGTGCAACGTCTTTCACAGTATCTGTGAAGCTAGTTCTCTATGCTCCCACAGCGTCTCGTGTCAGGTTCTTGTTACAGCAAAGTACCCAAGCCTCCAGATATAGCCTTACGCAGACTGCCGACTCTGTTCCCGTGTCCTACCTAGCTACCTGTTCCGGACGCCGCAGTAACCAGCCTTCGGAAATCCTCCTTTAAAGTACTGGGTCACGGTTCCGGTATCCTCAGCCACCCGCTAACCTGCAGTCGTATCTCTATTCAACGGTCTTTGGCGAACCCTGTTAAACTACTCCAAGTAATAAATGCGCAAGACCTTCATCCGTCCCGCTCGTTTGTTATTCAGAGATCCAAGTGCACCAGAATCATCTTCTCCAAATCCGGATCCACAAGAATCCTCAGACATGACACAGCTCCTTTGTTAGCACTCTGGCCTCTGGGTTGCAGTTTTGGGTGTCTTGCAGGGTGAGGTGTATTACTGCAATGATTCTTCTTATTCCACGCATTAATGACAAAAGAAACAGTGGATTTAGGAACCTTCCTAACGTCCTCAAAGTTTCTCTCATACCCCTTTCACACCAGAAATGCAGGGACAAAACCCGAGAATACTGCCACGGGCTCATGCAGGGACATTCCCGGGTTGGCACCTTTCACACCAGTATTTGGAGCCGAGACATCCCGGGTATGTACCTTTCATACAGAACCCGGGATGGCCGTTAATTTTAGGAAGAATGCCATTAGAAATGCCCTTTTTAAGGGGCACAAAGATGAGTGGCAAACAGTGAAAACATTTGTACCCAGCATAAAGAAATGTTACGGGATTCCTAATATAAATAATTGTACATAAACAAGTTTAGCCAAGTTTTTGACTTTGTTTTAATGGTGCAAAAGTAACCTGTTAAATGCACAGGCATATATAGGTTTCAACTTAGCACACACACCCAAACATGAAAATTGTGGCCTATAACAGCACAAAAGTACATACGAAAAAGACAAATATATATTCCAAAGACTGACTATGGCAGTTGCCTATAGATTTTGTATTCTGGAGATGAAATATTAGGGGTCGGGTTGGGGTTATGGTTAGGGGGGTCATAGTAGTGACCTCGAGAATATGATGGATAACTGTGCTCTGGGACAGGGGGGGCCTGGTTGGGGTGGTTATGTGGGTACATATTGTGACCCTGATTGTGTGGCAAGAAGCGTTCCATGAACTGAAACTGCCGCTCTTGATATTGGTTCAAGATGCGTTCTTGGTGTCCCATTATCTGTGTAATGAAGGATTGCTGCAGCTCTCTTTCTGCCTCTATAAAACGGAGTTGGCGGGCATCTTCCTGGTGCTGCATGTTGGTATCCATGTCGCGCAGTTCTGCAACCAGTACAGAGGTCATTGCCCGTGCAGCAAGCTCCACTTTGGTGGCTCTGCGTCTCCTCTTGGGAACTGTATATACTGCAAGGGGAATAAAAGGGCATATAAGAACAAGCAGTGTTGTTTTTTTTCGCGTTTGGGGCCTCCTACCACCTTCACTAGATACACTGTAAACTCTACAGAATAAACTTAATATTTGGCAGTTACGGTGTCATAAGCAAGCACATATACTTACTATTGGTGCGCATCACAGGGGGATTTGGCTGGAGTGTCGCATCCACATTTGATTCCTGCCCAATCGCAGCTTCCGCACTGATGTCGGGTATATTGTCATCAGTCTGGTTGACAGATGAGTCTAGATCGGGGTGGCCAGGGTCATCTGGGAATAGTATGGGCGATGATGATGGTGGGCCACATTGGGTACTTTCCATGCTAGTCTCACTCTCATCATCCACCACAAAGGGTGAGGGAGTAGCTGTGCTGGAGGATGACATGCTGATGGGGTCAGTGAGTGCAGTGCTGCCAAAAATAGATGCACATTGATCATAAAACATCCAGTTGCGCCTTGCAACACCACTTTTGTTCCTGTTGTGGTCATGGATGCGGTTAAACTGCTTTTTCAGCGATTTCAGTTTATTTACCACTTGTTGTTGGGTACGGATTATGCTCCGCGAGACCAGCATCTTCGCTATGTTGTGGTATATCTGGGCATCCCTCACAGTTCCTGTGACTTGGCACCGGATCTCCTCCTCCCCTCTGATACTTAAAAGCTCCCTCACCTCAGCATTTGTCCAAGACATTGCAGGGCAGCAGTGGTGTGATGTGCCAAAGAGCTGACAGTACTTGCCTCCACGCTGCTGTGCATCCTCTGTGCGCCACAGAGGAAAAAAAAACAAGACCAGGAAGTGCCCTGAAGAGCCAATCAGCATCAGTATAGGCAACCCGGGAAGGCGGGACATGTCCCTGCACCATTCACACTGTCCAGGGTCCAGGGATCATCCCGGGACCAACCCTGGTCGATTGCAGGGTTGAAATGCGGGGACAGAAATCCCGGGTTTTTGTCCCTGTACCCTTTCACACCGAGAAATTTCCCGGGTTGATGTGCGTTCGTGTGTTGTAACCTGGGAAATTTATGGCTGTGTGAAAGGGGTATCAGTCATACCTCCGATTGAGCAGCTTACAATGAAAGGATTTTGTTATCTCCTTCCTGGAAACCATTTTTTTAGCAAATGATCTAATCCTTTCCCCTCTACCAGTTTTATACCTTCATGGACATGTGTTGGCTGCAGGAGCACACCATTTCACTTGCGCTGGGGTATCCACTTTTGTCTACAGAAAAATAAATAAATATATAAATATATATATATATATATATATATATATATATATATATATATATATATATATATATATATATATATATATATATACAGGTTGAGTCTCCCTTATCCAAAATGCTTGGGACCAGAGGTACTTTGGATATCGGATTTTTCCGTAATTTGGAATAATTGCATACCATAGTGAGATGATATGGTGATGGGACCTAAATCTAAGCACAGAATACGTTTGTTACATATACACCTTATACACACAGCCTGAAGGTCATTTTAGCCAATATTTTTTATAACTTTGTGCATTAAACAAAGTGTCTACATTCACACAATTCATTTATGTTTCATATACACCTTATACACACAGCCTGAAGGTCATTTAATATAATATTTTTAATAACTTTGTGTATTAAACAAAGTTTGTGTACATTGAGACATCAAAAAACAAAGGTTTCACTATCTCACTCACTCAAAAAAGTCCGTATTTCGGAATATATGGATATGGGATACTCAACCTGTATATATAATGTGAGTATGTGTTTTTATATGTGTGTATGTGCTTTTATATATGTGTGTATGTGCTTATATATATATATATATATATATATATATATATATAGAACTTTTCTTTGCCCAGTGTGATCTTGGTGTTACTCATGCTATTTATCAAGAATTATAAGTAATGTAAACCGAGCGCTTGATAATGTGTATATAAAATGAATCTGTTTGAATGAATGTAACCGTTTAAGAATTGTAACTGTTTGAAATGTAACATTTAAAAAAGATGTGCAATACCTGAAAGAAAAAGGGGTAGTTATTTAATGTTATACAGCCCTTTTGTACAATTGCTGCGGTCTATAGATGGTTAAATGAAGGGGTTCCGTATTTGCCGTTCAGGAGGGAATGATCTTATTGAGAAAGTCCCAGTTACCTCACTTTCCCTATACAGGTTGAGTCTCCCTTATCCAAAATGCTTGGGACCAGAGGTATTTTGGATATCGGATTTTTCCGTATTTTGGAATAATTGCATACCATAATGAGATATCATGGTGATGGGACCTAAATGTAAGCACAGAATGCATTTATGTTTTATATACACCTTATACACACAGCCTGAAGGTCATTTTAGACAATATTTTTTATAACTTTGTACATTAAACAAAGTGTGTCTACATTCACACAATTCATTTATGTTTCATATACACCTTATAAACACAGCCTGAAGGTCATTTAATACAATATTTTTAATAACTTTGTGTATTAAACAAAGTTTGTGTACATTGAGCCATCAAAAAACAAAGGTTTCACTATCTCACTCTCACTCAAAGTCCGTATTTTGGAATATTCCGTATTTCGGAAAATTTGGATATGGGATACTCAACCTGTACTACCAACCTTGTTCACGTTGTTGTGGTGACGTCCGTATTCCTCCGGCTGGGTCCCCCGCTCCAGCATGCTACTTTCTCTAGCCGCTTCTCCCTTGCGCCGTGCGACGCTTAGTGACTGACTGAAGTTCCGATCTGTGAGGCGGCTTAAGTGAGCTCGGCAGCGTGCTGCAACTGCAGATTAGGATTAATAAAAATCTTTGGAGTCCGTTAGCAGCACTACCAACGCGTTTCAGGCCCGGCTTAAGACATGAGTACCAGCATTCTCCGACATAAGTGTGCTAAATGAAATAGCTGTGGTACCTCCTTCTCAGTGCTATTAATAGTGCGTTGAATTGAATCGACCCCTATAAGAGATGCTAGATATAACGTTGCCTGCATATTATATTTACCATACTTTTTTCTATTTATTATTTTTTTCATCTATACTGTCACACACACACGAGAGCGAGCGAAAGCACTCACTGACTCATCACTTATTCTCTTACTTCATGATACGTTAGGAAGCTGAACTTTAACATGGGTATTCTTCAGGTGGGAAATGGGAAAACTATGTTATTAGAATGTCAATAAACCTTCCCTAAGGGGATGAACGGGGTTGACATAAGGACGTCATTAGCGATGTGTGGCTTGCGTTGCGTGACCGATAACGCCCAAACAGACAATCGGATCAAAATTTGGATTGCACCTCCAGTCAGGGAGGCCTATCCCGGGATCGGTGAATGTGCAGTTTTGCCGGGCTGTGCTGAGCACTATAGCACAGCACAGTGCTGTGTGGCCCGGCTGGCAGCGGAGTGTTTAAAGTTTAGGCGGGCAGCCATGAACACACAGACCGTGCCAGCGGTATTTGAAATGTAGCGCCGGCCACCAGCCAATTAGGGAGGCGGCCAGCGCTACAATTCGAAAGGCCGCCGGCGCGATCAGTGTGTGTCTATTGCTGCCCGTCTAAAAGTACTTACACCCACCCTCCCTCAGTGCTCCATACACCCACCCTCCAGCGCTGCTCCCTACAGCCTCCCTCCTGCACCGCAAATACACCCACCCCCCAGCGCTGCTCCGTACACCCACCCTCCAACGCTGCTCCCTACATCCTTTTTCACTGCCCTCCACATCCACTCTCCCTGCTCCCTACAGTGATCCTTACCTCAATCCCGTGAATCCCGGGATTAAGCATTTTTCAATCCCGAATCTCGGGATAGAAAAAATGGCCCAGGATTGGCCTCCCTACCTACAGTGTGTAGAATTTAATAAACTGCAAAAATGGTCCTGTTACTTTTTCCTGTATCTGCTACAGGTGCTCTTCGGGTAACAACAGGAACCATGGATTAATATTTACTTACATTAAGATGTCTCAAATATACCTCTCTCTCTCTAGATTTATCAAATTTTTAAGAGTCATTTATATTTACAACCATGAAAATCAAACTCCCATGCGAAGAACGGGTAGAACAGCTAGTCAGTGCTGCAAGAGACAGCAGCCTCATAATACCATCTTGTGGGCTAAGCACTCTATAAATAGTTCCCCATGTATTACTGAATTAGAAGGATAAAGTGACACCTCACTTGTTGCAATATAAGGAAAAACATTTTATAATGTTAATTCCTATTCTCACTTAGAATCCAGTAGCCTCATTTTTTTTGTCAGTAGAGAATGCAGCATATTAGAGGACAACTGTATGACACCTCATATGGCTTTACCTGATAGGGATTTTTTTTTATTTTTTTTTGCAAACTTGCCAACCCCCTTAGGGATTCATACCACATAGTAGTAACTCTTACCAGCTTCCTCTTCAATATTTTGAGAGTTTCAAACCTGTGAAATCCTGAGCTGACTGAGTAAAATGAAGCTGCAAGACCTATTTTGTTGATAGATTGAAAAGGTTTTTTTATTGCTATGCTAGCCTTCCATATTTCATAACAGTATTCCAAGAATATTGTTTCTAAGGAGCTGCTACTAACTTTGATGTCTGACCAGGTACATACCTTAAATAAAAAAAAAAAAACCTTCTGTTCTAATGGACACGCACCGTATGACTGACAGGTTCCTGTCAGCCAGCTTGGCATTTATTTAAAAATCATGACTTTATTAAATCGGAACCCGATAACTGCCTGGTAAAACGCTGCTGTAACATAAGGATGCATTCTGTGGGGTGATTTCAATTCTTTTTTGCCCTGGCTGCCACTAGATAGTGCCCGATGGAGCAACAATTAACTTCAGTTGTTGCTTCGGTCACAAACAAGTGCAGGCATTTCGGCTGGCAGCTCCCCGCCATCTGTGCTGGAAAGCAGAAATGTGCGAAAAGAACACCCAAACTGCACTCTACATGTTGCGCACGTTACTTTAGATGGGTTTAGCTTCTAGCTAAATTCAGTCTGGCTGGGCGTGGTCAAGACGGTACAAAAAATAATAATACCGGTATTGTGTGGCTCCTCAACAATCAAAATGCATAACCATAATTCTACTGAAATGATATTAACCGATACGTTAATCTATGTAACGGTTCCTCTGTTGAGATGTGTGTGATCATCTTTCAGCTGCTGGAAGAGATCTGGCTGTTCATGCCTTGCAACAAACAGATGGATCCCTTACTGTATTTGTGTGGTCTTATTAGCTCAGATCATAGTGCTCTGAATGAGTGGCAGGATTGTTCTCGGTTGGCTGGCATTATTACACTAATGAAAGAAAGGGTCTTATATTCCATTGTCATACCACATGCCAGCTGTCTTACAGTGAAGACCTCTGTGAAAGTCTCTTGCCCTCCTACATTTTTTTCTTCTTTCACCCTGTGATTAAAGTTGACAGTGATATGTTGCCAACAGTCAAACACCAGTTACATGTCTTGCCAATCCCTGTTCCAATGTCCAAATTAGGTGTCTTTTTTTGTCTTTTGGCATCCATAAAGCATTTTAGCTTACAGGAGCGTCTGCATTTAATCTTCATTAACTTTGATGCAGGCTTGTGTGGGCAAAGGTTTCAGGAAGTGAACAAAGTATAAGCCTAGGTCCATTATGTATAACACAGATTCTTAATATTTTTCTCCATGTAACTATTACTGTGATCCACAAAAAGATGCATTTTCTTTTTAAAATGTAAGTACATTTGTGTGTTCTTATGGTGCCCATACACTAGGGTGATATCGGGTTCTATCATGCGATTACGACCGCATCAGTGCAGTATATTGCATGGTTCGCATGTCAATCTCATGTGTCCCCCTGATGCGATGCGCAGGTACGCTGGTCGAAACTCGCATCTCAAGATATGTGCTGCACTTAATATTTATTGCATCGCATATGCAATTGCGATGTGGTTTTTAAGCATCGAATGCAGAAAAACCCACTACAGATGCGATTTATCGCAGCCTTGCCTACTGGGGAAACCGCAGCTTGATATTGCATCGCGACCAATCGCCCTAATGTATGGGCACCATTAGTCCTGTTATCCTTTTGAATAAAAACATTTTATACAAATTATAAAGGGAAATTCAATAGAAGGTGAGTTTAAGCTTCTGGGGATAAGTGCCTGTAGCTGTTCAATTGTCCACATCACATTCGGTAAATCTAAAGATGCAGTTTACTGCAGGGCTTAGTCGCCATAAACTGCATCTCCCGACTTAAGTGCGGGGCACGTTGTTGTTAGCACACTCCTTAACACTGCTACTAGCCCTAAGACACTAGTAGAGTTGGCTTTCTGCTCACAACTGAATAGCGTGCAAGGTGAGATTCACTAGTTGCTGGTTCACAGTGCGGACAATTGAATAGCTTTGGACATTCATCCCCAGAGCTTAATAAACTAGCATTTAATAGTAACTATAATAGTAAAGGATTTGCCTTACTTCTTGCTTGGCTTAGGTAATGTGAAATGACATCTATTTGCAAAGGTAATTATTTAAAAACAAAAACAAAAAAAACTTACCAAAACATAAATGCAAACATATACTTACTTTAGTTCCCTCTGCTATCTCTAAGCACACTGGAATTTAAACATAAGCAAATGGGAGCAGGGATATCTTATTTGCAGATCTGATGCTTTTTATGGTGCTTTTTATAACGCTTTTTTGTTTTAGAATTTAAGCATTTTGCGTAGTATAGCCCATAAAGCAGTGGTTCCTAAACACTGTCCTCAAGGCACCCCAACAGTCCAGGTTTTAAGGATAACCATCTTAGGCACAGGTGACATAATTAGTACCTCATTCAGTTTGGTTATAACATCTGTACCACAGTGACCCCCGACAGCGCTCCCGCCTGACCCGGGAATAGTGCACGCCAGCACCCTGTTAGAGAGTGCTGGGCGATCTGCACTGTCCTGGATGGCGGTGCCATCTTTCCAGGTTCGTTAGGGGAGGCTTCATGTAAGGAAGAGCACCCTGTTCAGGCTTCCAGTGTTGGCTACACCAAGTGTTTCCTTCTCCACTGTAAAGTGCATTTCTCTCCTCTTGAGGAGGAATGCAACAATGTGGGGGACAGAAGTGAACTACTGTAGAGCCGCATACACATGGTGCGATTCTGCTTATAGGCTTACTTGCACTATTTACCTTACCTTCATCCACCGATATTGACTATACACACGGTGCGATTTTGGCTCTGGAATTTTTTGTTTTGCTATGGTCAATTTTGACTATACAAAGTACTAGATTGTACACTTTTAAAGACAAAATTGACGTACCTGTACAGTCTATTTCTACTTGTGATGCCGACTCCACGGGAGCACACATTGGCATTGCAAGCTGTATACACACGGTGCGATATGCACTTACTATATAGTCCATATCGGTAGTTAATCGCACCTTGTGTATACCCCTTTTGTCTATGCTGGTCTCCCCTCTGCAGTGAAGCAGAAAGTGAAAGTAAGTTTTTCTCCTTACTGCATACTGTGCTGCTCAGTGACCTGTGCCTCAAGGCTCAGCTCATGGTAGATGCTAGAATCAAGTGGGCTAAGGGACCTTTTCCGTAAGGGGGAGGAGTTACGGCGCAAGGGGGAGGAGCTAGGCCAGCGGGATAGTTTCTCTACTATCCACGCCACCAACTATTACCTTTAGTAATTAGGTGGTGAGCGAAGCGGAGCGGAGCGAGCCACCGTGCCCGAAGCGTGGCGAGCGAAGCGAGCCCGCGAGGGTACTTTTCGGGTACCCTGTTCGCCCGTAGCTCCTCCCCCTGGTGACGTTGCTCCTCCCCTCAAAACGTCACAAGGTCCCTTCAGCCCCTCCGATATAGAACCAACCCTCAGCTCATCTCCACTTCTACTTCCTCAGGAAGTCTGAGTTGTTGTTGTTTGTTTATATTATTACTACTACTGTATTGTCTTTATTGTTCTGGCACTATCGTGAAGCTGCTCAGTGAAGTGTCTTTTTGTCTTATTTCAAGGGATTTATTACTCCTGTGTCTGCTATATATACAGCAAGATCCCATAGGGATTATGACGGACAAAGCCAAACCTGCAAAGACAAAATGCATTACTATGGCTCTGTATTTTACTTGTGCCCAGTGTAATATTAAATTACCGTTGGTGATCGCGCTGGGACGAAAATTATGTTTGTTTGTTTTTGGATCCCATCATAATTTTATTGTCTTTAAATCTGTTAAATGGCCATCAGACCTCTCTTCGTGCCCTTTTAATACTACTCGGCCTCTCCATGTGTCCTGGCATTAGATCATTCTACATACCCCTAAAATGTTGATCAGATACCCCACATTCCTTCAGACCTCACTATATATAGCGACACTGCACATACAGTATATACAGTGGTGGAACTCGTGAGTGGTGGACTCAGGTGCAAAGAAATATGCTTTAGGTCTCCCGCTGACACGCCTCCCAAACCCATGCTAAAGAAAAATAAGGTACGGCTGCACTGAGTGCATATTAGAATAGAGCAGCAGGTTAGAGGGGATGAAGAGGCGGGCTTGGTCTTGCAGTCGCTGTCACCTTGCTTTTCCAGCCGTACTGTACTATTCCTGCCCATGCCTTACACTGTATCCCCCCCCCCCCCAGAGGCAAATGCAGGGTTTGTTTGGGTGGTTCTGTCAGGCTACACTTGTCAATCTCTACATTGGTGGCTTGTTCCTGATCATCTCCAGGGTTGATCCTTGATCGCTCTGGATTGGGTCTTGTGACCACGGCGCAAGTTTCCTCGCTGGAGTGTGTGCTGGCATACTCTTTCTCTGTCTCTCCAAAGGGCCTTAAAGGGGATACTGTCTTCAGAAAAGAGTTTCCCTGTGCGTGTGTGAAGTGTCGGTACGCGTGTGTCGACATGTTTGACGAGGAAGGCTCGCTTAATGTGGAGGGGGAGTGCTTGAATGTCATCGCCGTCGGCAGCGCCGACACAGGAATGGATGGATATGCTGAATGTCTTAAATGCAAATGTCAATCTATTGCATAAAAGGTTAGACAAGGCTGTAGCTAGGGATCAGTCAGGTAGCCAGACCATGCCTGTCCCTGTGGCGCCAGGACCTTCGGGGCCTCAGAAGCGCACCATATCCCAGATCGATGACACAGATACCGACACTGATACTGACTCTAGTGTCGACTATGAAGATGCAAAATTACAGCCAAAGGTGGCAAAAGGTATTCGTTACATGATTATTGCCATTAAAGAGGTTTTGCATATTACTGAGGAACCCCCTGTCCCTGGCACGAGGGTACACACGTATAAAGGGAAAAAGCCTGAGGTCACCTTTCCGTCCTCATTTGAGCTGAGCGAATTGTGCGAAAAGGCTTGGGAATCTCCAGATAGGAGACCACAAGTTCCCAAAAGGATTCTTATGGCGTATCCTTTTCCACAAACGGATAGGATACGATGGGAATCTTCGCCTAAAGTAGACAAGGCGCTGACACGCTTATCCAAAAAGGTGGCACTGCCTTCGCAGGATACGGCTTCCCTCAAGGATCCTGCTGATCGCAGACAGGAAATTACCATGAAGCACATTTACACTCATTCCGGTACTATTGTTAGACCGGCTATGGCGTCGGCCTGGGTTTGTAGTGCTGTCGTGGCATGGGCAGATTCCTCATCTACGGAGCTTGACACCTTAGATAGGGATGCCATTTTAATGACCATAGAGCATATCAGGGAGGCTGCCTTGTATATGAGAGATGCTCAAAGAGACATTTGTTTGCTAAGCTCCAGAATAAAGAGGAGTTGTTTGGAGACGGCCTCTCGGACCTTGTCGCTACGGCTGGTAAGTCAAATTTCTTACCTTATGTCCCCCCGCAGCATACAAAAAACCACCTCATTATCAAATGCAGTCCTTTTGTTCCAATAAGAGCAAGAAGGTACGGGGATCGTCCTTTGTTGCCAGAGGAAAAGGCAAGGGAAAAAGGCTGCTCACAGCTAGTTCCCAGGAGCAGAAGTCCTCCCCTGCATCTGCAAAGTCCACCGCATGACGCTGGGGCTTCCCGGGGGGAGGCAGATCTAGTGGGGGCTCGTCTTCGGTGTTTCAGCCACGTCTGGGTTCGCTCGCAGGTGGATCCCTGGGCATTAGAGATTGTTTCTCAGGGATACAGGCTGGAATTCGAAGACTTGCCTACTCGCCGGTTTTTCAAATCGGCTCTTCCGGCTTTCCCGTCAGAGAGGGAGCTAGTGTTGGCAGCAATCCAAAAATTGTATATTCAACAGGTGATTATCAGAGTTCCTCATCTCCAGCAAGGAGAGGGATATTACTCAACCCTGTTTGTGGTCCCGAAACCAGACGGTTCGGTCAGACCCATTTTAAATCTAAAATCCCTGAACCTGTACTTGAAGAGGTTCAAGTTCAAAATGGAATCACTCAGGGCGGTCATCGCCAGCCTGAAGGGGGGGGGGGGGGATTGGATGGTGTCCCTGGACATAAAGGATGCTTACCTTCATGTTCCGATATTCCCCCCCTCATCAGGCGTTCCTGAGATTTGCAGTGCAGGACTGTCACTACCAATTTCAGACGTTGCCGTTTGGGCTTTCCACGGCCCGAGAATTTTCACCAAGGTAATGGCAGAAATGATGGTGCTCCTGCGCAGGCAGGGTGTCACAATTATCCCATACTTGGACGATCTCCTCATAAAGGCGAGATCTCGGGAGAAGTTGCTTTACAGCATGTCTCTGTCCATGAAGACGTTGCAGTTACACGGCTGGATTCTCAATATACCGAAGTCCCAGCTAGTCCCTACAACGCGTCTGACCTTTTTGGGCCTGATTCTGGACACAGACCAGAAAAAGGTTTTTCTTCCGATCGAAAAGGTTCAGGAGCTCATAGCCCTGGTCAGGAACCTATTAAAGCCAAAAAAGGTTTCAGTGCATCATTGCACACGGGTTCTGGGGAAGATGGTAGCTTCATACGAGGCCATCCCCTTCGGCAGGTTCCATGCGAGGACTTTTCAATGGGACCTCTTGGACAAGTGGTCAGGGTCCCATTTACAAATTCATCAAAGGATCACCCTGTCTCCCAGGACCAGGGTATCTCTCCTGTGGTGGCTGCACAGTGCTCACCTACTAGAGGGTTGCAGATTCGGCATTCAGGACTGGGTCCTGGTGACCACGGACGCAAGCCTCCGAGGCTGGGGAGCAGTCACACTGGGAAGAAATTTCCAAGGTCTCTGGTCAAATCTAGAGACTTGTCTCCACATCAACGTCCTGGAGTTGAGAGCCATATACAACGCCCTGCGTCAAGCGGAGGAATTGCTTCGGGAAAACCGGTTCTGATTCCGTCAGACAATGTCACGGCAGTGGCTCATGTAAACCGCCAAGGCGGAACGCGAAGCAGAGTGGCCATGGCAGAAGCGACCAGGATTCTACGCTGGGCGGAAGGCCATGTAAGCGCACTATCAGCAGTGTTCATCCCGGGGGTGGACAACTGGGAGGCGGATTTCCTCAGCAGGCACGACCTGCATCCAGGAGAGTGGGGACTTCATCAAGAAGTCTTCGCACAGATCACGGGTCGGTGGGGGCTGCCTCAAATAGACATGATGGCGTCCCGTCTCAACAAAAAGCTAAAGCGGTATTGTGCCAGGTCAAGGGACCCTCAGGCGGTAGCGGTAGACGCTCTGGTGACACCTTGGGTGTTCAGATCGGTCTATGTGTTTCCTCCTCTTCCTCTCATACCCAAGGTGTTGAGAATAATAAGAATAAGCAGGGTCAGAACAGTCCTCATGGTTCCAGATTGGCCAAGGACTTGGTATCCAGAGCTGTAAGAGTTGCTCACAGAAGATCCGTGGCCTCTTCCTCTAAGGCAGGACCTGCTGCAGCAGGGGCCCTGTCTGTTCCAAGACTTACCGCGGCTGCGTTTGACGGCATGGCGGTTGAATGCCGGATCCTAGCGGAAAAAGGGATTCCGGAGGAGGTCATTCCTACCCTGATCAAGGCTAGGAAAGACGTGACGTCGAAACATTATCACCGTATATGGCGAAAATATGTTTCTTGGTGTGAGGCCAGAGCTGCTCCTACGGAGGAGTTCCAGTTGGGCCTTCTGCTTCACTTCCTTCAAACGGGAGTGAATTTGGGCCTAAAATTAGGGTCCATAAAGGTTCAAATTTCGGCCTTATCCATTTTCTTTCAAAGAGAATTGGCTTCTCTTCCTGAAGTACAGACTTTTGTGAAGGGCGTGCTGCATATTCAGCCTCCCTTTGTACCTCCGGTGGTGCCTTGGGACCTTAACGTGGTATTAAGTTTCCTCAAGTCACCTTGGTTTGAACCACTTAAAACAGTGAAGTTGAAATACCTCACTTGGAAAGTGGTCATGTTGTTGGCCTTAGCTTCTGCAAGGCGGGTTTCGGAATTGGCGGCTTTATCATATAAAAGCCCATACCTGATTTTTCACGTGGATAGGGCAGAGTTGAGGACTCGTCCTCAATTTCTGCCCAAGGTGGTCTCATCTTTTCATATGAACCAACCTATTGTCGTGCCTGTGGCTACACGGGACTTGGAGGATTCCGAGTCCCTGGATGTGGTCAGGGCTTTGAAGATTTATGTGACCAGAACAGCTAGGCCAACAAGGTTGGCGCTCCTGCTTCAAAGCAGACTATTGTTTGCTGGATCTGTAACACAATTCAGCAGGCGCATTCTTCGGCAGGATTGCCATTGCCTAAATCGGTAGAGGCCCATTCCACTAGGAAGGTGGGCTCCTCTTGGGCGGCTGCCCGAGGGGTCTCGGCACTACAACTGTGCCGAGCTGCTACTTGGTCGGGGTCAAACACCTTTGCAAAGTTCTATAAGTTTGATACCCTGGCTGAGGAGGACCTCCTGTTTGCTCAATCGGTGCTGCAGAGTCATCCGCACTCTCCCGCCCGTTTGGGAGCTTTGGTATAATCCCCATGGTCCTTATGGAGTCCCCAGAAGGACGTTAGAGAAAATAAGATTTTACTTACCGGTAATTCTATTTCTCGTAGTCCGTAGAGGATGCTGGGCGCCCGTCCCAAGTGCGGACTTCTTCTGCAAGACTTGTATATAGTTATTGCTTATATAAGGGTTATGTTATAGTTGATCGGGTTTGAACCGAGGCTATGTTATTGTTCATACTGTTAACTGGGTAGTTTATCACAAGTTATACGGTGTGATTGGTGTGGCTGGTATGAATCTTGCCCTTAGATTTACAAAAATCCTTTCCTCATACTGTTCATCTCCTCTGGGCACAGTTTCTGTAACTGAGGTCTGGAGGAGGGACATAGAGGGAGGAGCCAGTGCACACCCAGAATCCAAAGCTTTCTTAAAGTGCCCTATCTCCTGCGGAGCCAGTCTATTATCCATGGTCCTTACGGAGTCCCCAGCATCCTCTACGGACTACGAGAAATAGATTTACCGGTAAGTAAAATCTTATTTTTCCCCACTTTTTGTATTTTTTTTCATACTTAACGATCCAGGTAGACTACGATTGGAACAGTAACCTAACGGTAATGAGCGAAGCGAGGGGACATGGTGCACTAATTGGGGTTCCCCGTCACTTTACAGAGAAAAAGACACCAAAAACTCATGTCGACCTAATGACAGTGTCGACCAAATGACTGTTGACCTAAGTTGTGTCGACCCAACGACCCGTACACTGTAATTCATCAAGGTAGCACAAACAGCACTGCAGCGAAGGCAGCCCTGAATCTTTTTCTATATACCTTTATTCTGGTGCTATCTGTGGTGTTCATCTCTGTTCAGAGGTCTGACAACAGTTAGTTTAGAAGTGGGGTTCCCACAAGTGGATTTCATGGCCTCTCGACACAACTACAAGGTACCAGGGACCCATTGGCTTTTCGCAGTGGATGCCATGTCTGTTCCGTGGGACTTTTGTCTAGAGCCCAACCTCTTGAAGGGTTAATGGTCCTGTTCCCCGCTGACAGGACACTGAGCTCCTGAGAGAACTATTCAAAAGGCCCTACCACGGCGAGCGTACATTCCCACAGCACGCCGCCACCCCTAACAAAGTCAGAAGAAGGAAGAGTGGTGAGTACGAAGCCGGCGGATTGCGTCTCCAGACTCTGTACACAACTACGTATCAGTACACTGTACACAGTACCCACACTGGCAAACAAAGCCTTAAAATGTTAGTCTCCATTTTAAGCACAAATGACCTCAGCCAGTATAAGAAAATAATTTTTAAAAAAAGACCACGCGCCATTGAAGGAGCAGTGCTTCACTATGAGAGGATCCAGCAGCTCACCAGCGCCATTTTCCTTCTGCAGTGGACACAGACACTGACTGACAGGGACGCGCAGCTCCTCCGGTGTGACCCCAAATTACCTCAGTGGTACCAGGGGGTTATAGTAGCGGGGGGGAGGGGGGGGGGAGATTGATTATTAGTGTACGAAGTACCCGATCAGGATACTTAGTCTGCGACCCGGCTAAGCTTGGCATTATCGATAAGGGCACGGTGTGCTGGCTCCAAATACCTCTGTGTCTCCCTGAAATGGCTCTTTGTGGGTTAATTCTGTTTTTAACCTTTCCTGTGTGTGTGCTGCCACATTTACAATATGTCAGGCAAAGAGTGTGTATCCTGTACGGCAGAGTGTTACTCCCCCCCAGGGAGCTCACTACTATGTACTCACTGTAGTGCACTTTCTCAGGCTAGCGGGGCTGAACCAGTGTGGCTGGATTCCATCAAAGCAATGACTTCCAATATCAATAATAAATTGGCCCGCAATGAAAAAGAGACGCAATACTTAAGACAGTCTGTGGATGAGATTATGAACAGAGACTCAGTCCCCAAACAAGCGTCTCAGTCCCTTGCCATTTGTCCACAAAAATTAACTCTGGCCCATAACCTGCAGTCTGACTCTGACGCTGAGGGTGTTAGACATGGAGGAGGGGGGATGCTGCTCTGTCACAGGGAATACATGCTCTTATAGAAGCTATCAGAGATGTGCTACAAATTCCTGATAAGGTAACAGAGGAGTGTGAGGAATCTTATTTTAATGTAAAAAAGAAGCCCTTAGTCACTTTTCCTGTGTCAAAGGAATTGAATACCCTGTTTGAAGAATTGTGGGTTAATCCTGATAAGAAATTTCAAATCCCTAAAAGGTTACTCTCATCTTTTCCTTTTCCTCCTGAGGATAGGAAAAAATGGGACAGTCCACCGATGGTAGATGTATCCGTAGAGATCCACTATAGCATGTGCGTGGATTACTAAAGCCATTGCTAAATGGTCGGGTAACCTTATTGAAGGGTTGGATTAATTATCTATGGGGGAGATTGTGTTGCTCCTGCAACATATACAGGATTCTGTGAACTTTATGGTGGAAGCCATATAAGAAGTAGGTTTGCTTAATGTACGCACTACTGCTATGACAGTATCAGCATGCAGGGGATTGCGGACTCAAGGAAAGGCGTGGAAGGCCTTCCCTTCATAGGAGAGGCCTTATTTGGAGATGAACTGGACAAATGAATCTCCAAACCTACTGCGGGTAAGTACACTATCTTCCTTCTGCAGTTCCCCCAACCACGAAGATATACTCAGGACCTACCCTACAGTCCTTTCGGACTGCCAAGTTTAAGGGCAAAGTCAGAAGATCTTCTACTGCCAACAGAGGTGCTAGAGGTAAACCACGCAAACCAGCGACTGCAGGTTCTCAAGAACAGAGCTCCAGTTCTGCCTCCTCAAAGCCTTCTGCATGACGGTGGACTGCGTGGCTTGGAGGATTGGCAGGTGGGAGCCCGACTAAGAAATTTCAGTCACATCTGGATAGCATCATGCCAGGATATCTGGGTCATAGATCTTATTTCCCAGGGCTTACAGACTGGAGTTCCAGGAGCTCTCACCTCAGATTCTTCAAATCAGGCTTAACCTTACAGGATGCTATTCAAAAACTGGTACGGATTCAGGTCACTGTTCCAGTTCCACCTCAGCTGCAAAACAAGGGGTTCTATTCCAACTTGTTTGTAGTACCGAAACCGGATGGTTCGGTGAGACCGATTTTGAATCTAAAATCATTGAACCTGTACTTATGAGTGTTCAAATTCAAGATGGAGTCTCTGAGAGTAGTGATCTCAAATCTGGAGGAGGGGGAATTCCTAGTGTCTCTGGATATCAAGGATGCGTACCTTCACATTCCAATCTGGCTGCCTCACCAGGCTTATCTACGCTTTGCACTACAGGACTGTCACTACCAGTTCCAGGCCCTGCCATCTGGTCTCTCGACGGCACCGAGTGTGTTCACCAAAGGGATGACAGAGGTGATGTTTCTCCTTCGCAAGCAGGGAGTGAACATAATTCCGTACCGGGACGATCTCCTGATAAAGGCTCCGTCCAGGGAAAGGTTGTTGGACAGCATTGGTCTCGCAACCAAACTACTCCTGCATCACGGGTGGATTCTAAATCTCCTGAAATCTCGTTTAGAGCTAACTCGGAGGCTCGCATTTCTGGAAATTATACTGGACACAGAGTCGCAGAAAGTTTTTCTTACGTTGGAAAAGGCATTGGTAATCCAGTCGATGGTTCGGGATGTCCCGAGGCCAACTCGGATATCGGTGCATCTGTGCATTCGCCTTCTGGGGAAAATGGTAGCCTCTTACGAGGCACTTCAGTACGGAAGGTTTCCTGCGAGCCCCTTCCAGTTGGATCTGTTGGACAAATGATCCGAATCGCTACCTCACATGCATCAGAGGATCCGTCTGTCGCCAAAGGCCAGGATCTCCCTTCTGGTGGCTACAGACTTCTCACCTAATCGAGGGCCGAAGGTTCGTAATTCAGAATTGGATTCTGCTAACCACAGATGCAAGCCTTAGAGGTTTGGGAGCGGTCACCCGGAGTGTGCAGTTTCAAGGAAGATGGTCAAGTCAGGAAGTCGTCCTTCCAATCAACATTCTGGAACTCAGGGTTGTGTACAATGCACTTCTGCAGGCCTCATATCTTCAAGATCGGGCCATTCAGGTTCAGTCGGACAATGTGACGGCGGTGATGCACATAAACCAACCGGGAGGAACGAAAAGCAGAGCAGCAATGTCAGAGGTATCAAGAATTCTCTTGGTGTGAGAGCAGAAAATATTCTGTGGTGGAAATTCATCTGGGACGTTTCCTGCTTTTTCTGCAGTCTGCTGTGGATGTGGGCCTACTTCTGGGCTCCATAAAAGTCCAGATTTTGGCCTTGTCCATTTTCTTTCAGAAACAATTGGTGTCTCTTCCTGAGGTCCAGAAGTTCTTGAAAGGGGTTCTGCACATCCAACCTCCCTTTGTGCCTCCCACAGCACATTGGCATCTCAATTTGGTGTTGCAGTTCCTCTAGGACGTAAGAGAAAATAGGATTTCTCTGACATCCTAGTGGATGCTGGGAACTCCGTAAGGACCATGGGGAATAGACGGGCTCCGCAGGAGACTGGGCACTCTAAAAGAAAGATTAGGTACTATCTGGTGTGCACTGGCTCCTCCCTCTATGCCCCTCCTCCAGACCCCAGTTAGAATCTGTGCCCGGCCAGAGCTGGGTGCTCCTAGTGGGCTCTCCTGAGCTTGCTAGAAAGAAAGTATTTGTTAGGTTTTTTATTTTCAGTGAGATCTGCTGGCAACAGACTCACTGCTACGTGGGACTGAGGGGAGAGAAGCAAACCTACCTGTGTGCTTCTTAGGCTACTGGACACCATTAGCTCCAGAGGGTTCGAACACAGGGCCTGACCTCGATCGTCCGTTCCCGGAGCCGCGCCGCCGTCCCCTTGCAGAGCCAGAAGACAGAAGAAGGAGATGAAATCGGCGGCAGAAGACTCCGGTCTTCATTAAGGTAGCGCACAGCACTGCAGCTGTGCGCTATTGCTCCCACAGCACACCACACACTCCGGTCACTGTAGGGTGCAGGGCGCTGGGGGGGGGGGGGGGGGCGCCCTGGGCAGCAATTATATTACCTTTTGGCTAAATATACACATAATACAGTCACCTAACTGTATATGTGTAAAAAAAACCCGCCATTAAGTTAAAGAAAACGCGGGACAGAAGCCAGCCGCTGAGGGGGCGGGGCCTTCTTCCTCAGCACACCAGCGCCATTTTCCCTTCACAGCTCCGCTGGAAGCACGCTCCCCAGGCTCTCCCCTGCAGTATCCAGGTACAAGACGGGTTAAAAAGAGAGGGGGGGGCACATAAATTTAGGCGCAAATCGATACAAGCAAGCAGCTATTGGGAAAATCACTTATTAGCAGTGTAAATCCCTATGTTATATAGCGCTGTGGTGTGTGCTGGCATACTCTCTCTCTGTCTCCCCAAAGGACTTTGTGGGGTCCTGTCCTCAGTCTGAGCATTCCCTGTGTGTGTGCGGTGTGTCGGTACGGCTGTGTTGACATGTTTGATGAGGAGGGTTACGTGGAGGCGGAGCAGGGGCAGATACATGTGGTGTCGCCCCCGACGGGGCCGACACCTGATTGGATGGATATGTGGAAGGTCTTAACCGACAGTGTCAACTCCTTACATAAAAGGTTCGATGACGCAGCAGCCTTGGGACAGCCGGGATCTCAGTCCGTGCCTGCCCAGGCGACTCAGAAGCCCGTCAGGGGCTCATAAACGCCCGCTAGCTCTGATGGTAGACACAGATGTCGACACGGAGTCTGACTCCAGTGTGGATGAGGATGAGACAAATGTTCAGTCTACAAAAGCCATCCGATGCATGATTACTGCAATGAAAGATGTATTGCACATTTCTGATATTAACCCGGTTACCACCAAAAGGGGTATTATGTTTGGGGAGAAAAAGCAGCCAGTGACTTTTTCCCCCATCTGATGAATTAAATGATTTGTGTGAAGAAGCGTGGAGTTCCCCTGATAAGAAACTAGTTATTTCTAAGAGGTTACTGATGGCGTACCCTTTCCCGCCAACGGATAGGTTACGTTGGGAAACATCCCCTAGGGTGGACAAGGCGCTAACACGCTTATCTAAAAGGGTGGCACTGCCGTCTCAGGATACGACCGCCCTAAAGGATCCTGCGGATAGAAAGCAGGAAGCTATCCTGAAGTCTGTGTATACACACTCTGGTACTCTACTGAGACCTGCTATTGCTTCAGCCTGGATGTGTAGTGCTGCAGCAGCATGGACTGATACCCTGTCAGACAACATTGATTCCCTCGACAGGGATACTATTTTGCTAACCATCGAACATATAAAAGACGTCGTCTTATATATGCGGGATGCCCAGTGGGACATTTGCCTGCTGGCATCTAGAATTAATGCAATGTCCATTTCTGCCAGGAGAGTATTATGGACTCTGCAGTGGACAGGTGATGCAGATTCTAAAAAAACACATGGAGGTTTTGCCTTATAAGGGTGAGGAACTATTTGGGGACGGTCTCTCGGACCTCGTATCCACAGCAACTGCTGGGAAGTCGACTTTTTTGCCTCAGGTTCCCTCACAGCCTAAGAAAGCACCGTATTATCAAATGCAGTCCTTTCGGCCTCAGAAAGGCAAGCGGGTCAGAGGAGCATCCTTTCTGGCCAGAGGCAAGGGTAGAGGAAAGAAGCTGCACCAGGCAGCCAGTTCCCAGGAACAAAAATCCTCCCCTGCTTCCACTAAGTCCACCGCATGACGTGGGTGCTCCACAGGCGGAGCCAGGTGCGGTGGGGGCGCGTCTCCGAAACTTCAGCAACCAGTGGGTTCGCTCACAAGTGGATCTATGGGTTGTACAAATTGTATCTCAGGGATACAAGCTGGAGTTCGAGGCGACTCCCCCTCACCGTTACCTCAAATCAGCCTTGCCAGCTGCTCCCAGGGAAAGGGAGGTAGTACTGGCGGCTATTCACAAGCTGTACCTCCAGCAGGTGATAATCAAGGTCCCCCTCCTTCAACAGGGCAGGGGTTACTATTCCACAATGTTTGTGGTACCGAAACCGGACGGTTCGGTGAGACCCATCCTGAATTTGAAATCCTTGAACACTTATATAAAGAAGTTCAAGTTCAAAATGGAATCGCTCAGGGCGGTTATTGCAAGCCTGGAAGAGGGTGATTTTATGGTGTCGCTGGACATCAAGGATGCTTACTTGCATGTCCCCATTTTCCCACCTCACCAGGAGTACCTCAGGTTTGTGGTACAGAACTGTCATTACCAATTCCAGACGTTGCCGTTTGGTCTCTCCACGGCTCCGAGAATATTTACCAAGGTAATGGCCGAAATGATGATACTCCTTCGAAGAAAGGGAGTTATAATTATCCCGTACTTGGACGATCTCCTCATAAAGGCGAGGTCCAAAGAGCAGTTGTTGGTCAGCGTAGCACTCTCTCAGGAAGTGTTGCAACAGCACGGCTGGATTCTGAATATCCCAAAGTCGCAGCTGATCCCTACGACGCGTTTGCTTTTCCTGGGAATGATTCTGGACACAGAACAGAAGAAGGTGTTTCTCCCGGAGGAGAAGGCCCAGGAATTGTCATCTCTGGTCAGGGACCTCCTGAAACCAAAACAGGTGTCTGTGCATCACTGCACGCGAGTCCTGGGAAAGATGGTGGCTTCTTACGAAGCAATTCCCTTTGGCAGGTACCATGCAAGGATCTTTCAGTGGGATCTGTTGGACAAATGGTCCGGATCGCATCTTCAGATGCATCGGTTGATCACCCTGTCCCCAAGGGCCAGGGTGTCTCTGCTGTGGTGGCTGCAGAGTGCTCATCTTCTCGAGGGTCGCAGGTTCGGCATACAGGACTGGATCCTGGTGACCACGGATGCAAGCCTCCGAGGAAGGGGGGCAGTCACTCAGGGAAGAAACTTCCAGGGACAGTGGTCAAGTCTGGAGACTTCTCTACACATAAATATATTGGAACTAAGGGCCATCTACAACGCCCTGAGTCAAGCAGAGCCCCTGCTTCAAAACCAATCTGTACTGATTCAGTCAGACAACATCACGGCGGTCGCCCATGTAAACCGCCAGGGCGGCACAAGAAGCAGGATGGCAATGGCAGAAGCCACAAGGATTCTTCGATGGGCGGAGAATCACGTGCTAGCACTGTCAGCAGTGTTCATTCTGGGAGTGGACAACTGGGAAGCAGACTTCCTCAGCAGGCACGACCTCCACCCGGGAGAGTGGGGACTTCATCAAGAAGTCTTCACACAGATTGTAAATCGTTGGGAACTGCCACAGGTGGACATGATGGCGTCCCGCCTCAACAAAAAGCTAAAAAAAATATTGCGCCAGGTCACGGGACCCTCAGGCGATAGCTGTGGACGCACTAGTGACACCGTGGGTGTACCAGTCGGTTTATGTGTTCCCTCCTCTTCCTCTCATACCCAAGGTACTGCGGATAGTAAGAAAGAGAGGAGTAAGAACTATACTCATCGTTCCGGATTGGCCAAGAAGAACTTGGTACCCAGAACTACAAGAAATGATCTCAGAGGACCCATGGCCTCTGCCTCTCAGACAGGACCTGTTACAGCAGGGGCCCTGTCTGTTCCAAGACTTACCGCGGCTGCGTTTGACGGCATGGCGGTTGAACGCCGGATCCTAGCGGAAAAGGGCATTCCGGATGAAGTTATTCCTACGCTGATAAAGGAAGACGTGACAGCAAAACATTATCACCGTATATGGCGAAAATATGTTGCTTGGTGTGAGGCCAGGAAGGCCCCTACAGAGGAATTCCAGCTGGGTCGATTCCTGCACTTCCTACAGGAGTGACTATGGGCCTAAAATTAGGTTCCATAAAGGTCCAGATTTTGGCCCTATCTATTTTCTTTCAAAAAGAACTGGCTTCACTGCCTGAAGTTCAGACGTTTGTTAAGGGAGTGCTGCATATTCAGCCCCCTTTTGTGCCTCCAGTGGCACCTTGGGATCTTAACGTTGTGTTGGATTTCCTGAAATCACACTGGTTTGAGCCACTTAAGACCGTGGAGCTAAAGTATCTCACGTGGAAGGTGGTCATGCTGTTGGCCTTGGCTTCAGCTAGGCGTGTGTCAGAATTGGCGGCTTTGTCATGTAAAAGCCCGTATCTGATCTTCCATATGGACAGGGCAGAATTGAGGACTCGTCCCCAATTTCTCCCAAAGGTGGTATCAGCGTTTCATTTGAACCAACCTATTGTGATGCCTGCGGCTACTCGGGACTTGGAGGCTTCCAAGTTGCTGGACGTAGTCAGGGCTTTGAAAATCTATGTAGCCAGGACGGCTGGAGTCAGGAAAACTGACTCGCTGTTTATCCTGCATGCACCCAACAAACTGGGTGCTCCGGCTTCAAAGCAAACTATTGCGCGCTGGATCTGTAACACGATTCAGCAAGCTCATTCTGCGGCAGGGTTACCGCATCCTAAATCAGTAAAAGCCCATTCCACAAGGAAGGTGGGCTCTTCTTGGGCGGCTGCCCGAGGGGTCTCGGCTTTACAGCTTTGCCGAGCTGCTACTTGGTCGGGTTCAAACACATTTGTAAGTTCTACAAGTTTGATACCCTGGCTGAGGAGGACCTTGCTTTTGCTCATTCGGTGCTGCAGAGTCATCCGCACTCTCCCGCCCGTTTGGGAGCTTTGGTATAATCCCCATGGTCCTTACGGAGTTCCCAGCATCCACTAGGACGTCAGAGAAAATAAGAATTTACTCACCGGTAATTCTATTTCTCGTAGTCCGTAGTGGATGCTGGGCGCCCGTCCCAAGTGCGGACTTTCTGCAATACATGTATATAGTTATTGCTTAACTAAAGGGTTATTGTTATGAGCCATCTGTTACTGAGGCTCAGTTGTTGTTCATACTGTTAACTGGGTATGGTTATCACAAGTTGTACAGTGTGATTGGTGTGGCTGGTATGAGTCTTACCCTGGATTCTAAATCCTTTCCTTGTTCTGTCCGCTCTTCCGGGCACAGTTTCCTTAACTGAGGTCTGGAGGAGGGGCATAGAGGGAGGAGCCAGTGCTCACCAGATAGTACCTAATCTTTCTTTTAGAGTGCCCAGTCTCCTGCGGAGCCTGTCTATTCCCCATGGTCCTTACGGAGTTCCCAGCATCCACTACGGACTACGAGAAATAAAATTACCGGTGAGTAAATTCTTATTTTTAATTACCTACCAGTAAATCCTTTTCTCATAGTCCGTAGAGGGTACTGGGCACCTGCCCAGTGCTTTGTTCGTCCTGCACTGTTTCTTGGTTAAGTATTGTTGTTTGGTTCAGCTGTTGCTGTTCCTGTTCCAAGTTTGGTTAGCACGGCTTTCCTCTTGTTTGTGTTTGCTGGTTCGGAATCTTAACACTATCCTTTTGTGTCCTTCTCTCAAAGTATGTCCGTCTCCTCTGGCATATTTTCCTAGACAGAGTCTGGTAGGAGGGCCATAGAGGGAGGAGCCAGCCCACACTATCAAATTCTTAAAGTGCCCATGGCTCCTAGTGGACCCGTCTATACCCCATGGTACTAATTGAATCCCTAGTATCCTCTACGGGCTACGAAAACAGGATTTACCGGTAGGTAATTAAAATCCAATTTTCATCTGCGTGTTTTTGGCCTGCCTCCAGAGAGGTTTGGACCCAGCTTTAAAACTTCATTCTTTGAAAGTACAGATTTTGGCCCTGCTTCCAGATTGTAGTGTGTATTCAACCACCTTTTCGTACGCTGGAAGCACAGTGGGATCTTAATTTGGTCCTATGCGCTCTCAAACAGGCTCCATTTCAGCCTTTACATTCAGCGAATCTTAAGTTTATTACTTGGAAGCTGGTCTTCCTTATGGCTAAAGCCTCGGCGTGTTGCTGCCTTTTCTAGTTCTCCGCACTGTTCCTATGTTCCATTTTAATGGAAAAAGTAGCATGAAAAGACGCTCGGCGGAACAGAGTCCTGGCATGGCTTGACTAGAGGGGCCGTTTAATTTGCAAGGAGGCTAAACGTAAAAGGACACATCTGTAGTACATGAAGTCCAATTAAATAACTTTGCACATCCTGAAGGGGGAAGACCTTGGCCTGTGGCTGGAAAAGTCAGGACAGTTTATGGTTAATAATAATTAGTGATGTGTTTTATGTCACCCTTTTGATTTTTATTTGTGTGCCCTTAACATAACTTGGAAATAATATGTAAGGAGAAAATAATGCCGCCTTTTTTTAAATTTTTGGATAAAACATCTGCGATATCGCATGCTTTTATTGGAATAATGTTTGTGTCTTAAGCTTCCGGCTTCATTTTTCTGCCGTCTGGCAGCTCTGTGTTTCCTTCTCGCACACAGGGGTCATCAGATGAAGTATAGGCTTGTAGAGTTCAAGTGGGACTTCTAATAGTAGAATAGTAGAAAAATAACACTTTGATTAATAGTATGCATACACCCAAAACTAGCACAATGCCTGATGTTTAGAGTTGAAGTTGTCTGAATTACTATGAGACACATTCGCAGATGCGGTTGATAGATGAATATTATTGATTTGTAGTTGCCTTATGATCACTATCACCCAGCGGAGGTGAAAGTTACTCATCCACTCTTCCTGAACACCAAACAGCCAGATTCTGTTGATCTTGGTCATCACCCATCTGTTCAGGCATATTGCATTCTGTGGTTCTGTGCAATATTTCTGCTTACAGCTGTATTATCAGCTTAAGTGGTGAACATTTTGAACCGTTAGGAATGATTACTGCAGTCATTTCATGTATTTTGCTCCACAACACTACCTTTTGTTATACATTAAAATCATAGTGTATTTATTTGCTTTAAGTTGAATTGGTACAAGCTGAGCTGATTTGCTTCGTATGCCGTCTTTATAAATAATTTCTCCCGCACTATAGCATTCTGTTTTTACCCAGGCGCCTTTTACACATTTTAAATCTGGAAATGGTTTTCTGTTTGTTCTGAAGGTACAGGAGAAAGTGGGAAGAGCACATTTATTAAACAGATGAGAATTATCCATGGTTCTGGATACTCGGAAGAAGACAAAAAGGGCTTCACCAAACTTGTATATCAGAATATCTTCACTGCCATGCAGTCCATGATACGTGCCATGGAGACATTGAAAATTCTCTACAAGTGTGAGCAGAACAAGGTAAGAGGTGGTTGATTTTTCGCAAACATTGCTGGAATTGCTATTACCAGATTAGGTATCATCGCTGGCATTGTTGTGTGAATTGGTTTTCATTGGCAGTCATTTTAACTTTTGAATAATTAATTGGGAACATAATTGTGTTTGTTTCCCCATCTCCAAACCACACAAAAAGAATGACTGCATTATTATGAGTACTGAATACACTGCTGGGATTTATTGCAGTACAAGAGTGTGTGTATGTGGTTGGGAGGGGGATTTATCACATCTCTGCTACACATGGTTTCTTAATCTAATTTATTCTTTTTAATTTTTTTTATTTTATTTATTTTGTGTGTTTTCTATCCTTTGTTTATCATGCACTGCTGTCCTTTGGTTTACTTATTGTCCTACAAAATAATGTGAAATGGTAGTGATAGACTTCTGTTTTTATATTAAGTTGCTTGAAAGTGCAGACGTCTCTCTCTTTAAAAAATAAATAAATGTGTATATCAAATATTTTTCACTTTTGGTTGTGAGCATTCTGTTTTGCGATTGCTTGTAAACATTTCCCTCTCCTCAGGCCAATGCACTCATTGTAAGAGAAGTTGATGTGGAAAAGGTGTGTACCTTTGAACAGCCCTATATAACTGCAATCAAAAACCTGTGGAGTGACCCAGGCATCCAGGAATGCTATGACCGGCGGCGGGAATACCAACTGTCAGATTCCGCCAAATAGTAAGTGTTTGTGGGTGACGTACATTTTCATTCTAGTACTGTTGAAATTTGTGAAAGATATGTATTCCAATTTATGGGGGCCGATTTAGTGGTTTACTGCGCTCCCCGCTGGGTGTCTATTGGTAGCTATTCAATTATTGCTCCTATCAGACGCCAAATGCCAGTTAAGGTGCCTGTCAGCACCGGGTTTTGCCGCGCAAAGCAGCTAAACCCGTCTAAAGAGCCTGAATGGGCATCCAAAGTCGAATTTTTAACACACTTAACGCAATGTGACTATCTGAGTAACAATTGAATAGCTCTGATAGACTGCCATTGCTAAAGACGCCAAGCAGGTGATGTGAGACACAATTGAATTCCCCCATATAGTGTAGTCTGTATTGGCTTGTTTTTGTGCGCTTGGATTTTTATGCCATAGTAATTGCCACTGAAGCCACTATATTATATAGCCTGAAGAGTTGTTGCATAAAGAAAGGATATGCACTGGACGTGTAGTTCTTGTATCCTGTTAGAGTATTTAAAGAAAATCTTAACACCGCTCACCACACAGAGGCCAATAGAGACCCGAAAACAATTCCCAATGTATTTTATAATCTGATTTTAATTTCATTTTGATCGTGTATACTGCATTGTGGCAATTTTGACATCCCATGTGCTTGTTCAACTTCAGTGTCCAAGATATGTATATACTGTTACTTTCTGCAAATAATCAGCAGCAGCAGCACTATCTCACTTTTTCTTATCTTCCTCTTTTCCACCTAGCTACCTGACAGATGTAGATCGCATTTCCAAGCCAGGATACCTGCCCACACAGCAAGATGTACTGCGTGTCAGAGTGCCAACAACGGGTATCATAGAGTACCCTTTTGACCTGGAAAACATCATCTTTAGGTGGATGCAATATTGTCTGCTAAAATACTCTGTTGCAGTTTCTGATAATACATTTGTTTTTGCACATGTAGTGTAAATGCTGAGACACAAGGGCCTTTATTAAGAGAGAGGATTTCACACCTCGTGAACATTTTATAACGTTCGCACAGATAGGCTGTAACACTTAAAGGGAGATTTACTAAAGCGTTTATAACAGAACAGTTGTGGTGTTGCCTATAGCAACCAACCAGATTCTAGCTGACCTTTCTGTATTACGTTCTAGAAAATGATAGATTGAATCTGGTTGTTATGGGTAACACCTCCACTTGTCTGTAGAAGCTTTAGTAAAAGCAAATATATTGTAGGTTAGAACATGTGTATCCATTTTGGGCATTATTTCTCATAGATGTTACAATTTTTGAACACACAATGTTTTTTTGGCAGCAGCTCTCAGAACGTCCAGTATAAGCCTGCAATTACATTTCAGCTCAGACTTTTTGCAAGTCTTCAGTAATTTAAAATGACCTTTTCAACTCTCCTTTTTTGGAGACAGCTCTTCACTTCACTTTAATTGAAAAGTGAGCTGTGCGTTCCGTTGGAATCCTTATGTGGTCATATAAATGGCAGTTGGATTAGTTCTGACTGATCAGTTGTTTCAGTTGTGTTTACGTATTCTATCAAGATATCGAAGTTATTGCAGGAGGCCATTAAAGTCTTTTTTTTTTTAAATCCTTTCTATGCTACCTCCACTGTAATGCTGGCTATGAAACTGCATTCCTTCCAGTCATAGCATTTGGAACCTGTGTTTCGGAGGGCAGCTGTGTAGCCATCCCCAAGTTCTCAGGTTGCATCAGTCACCTTGCTGTGAGTTATTGGTTTAGGTGGAGAACAAACTGCTGTGTAATATGCTGGCGCTATAAAAGCAATGGTAACTGTTATATGGTTAGAATCTTGGTTTATGTAAAATCTCATTTGTCCTTTCCCCATTACTGACTATACCAGGCCTGGCCAACCTGCAGCTCTCTAGTGGTTATGAAACTACACAACCCAGCATGCCCTGCCACCGTTTTAGCATTCCCTAATAGCAAAACTGTGGCAGGGCATGCTGGGACTTGTAGTTTCACAACAGCTGGAGAGCCACAAGTTGGCCAGGCCTGCACTATACCATTTTGTTAAGATCTTTTTCTAGTTCGACTAACTTTCTCTTACGTCCTAGAGGATGCTGGGGACTCCGTAAGGACCATGGGGTATAGACGGGCTCCGCAGGAGACATGGGCACTCTAAAGACTTTAGATGGGTGTGCACCGGCTCCTCCCTCTATGCCCCTCCTCCAGACCTCAGTTAGATCCTGTGCCCAGAGGAGACTGGGTTCACTGCAGGGGAGCTCTACTGAGTTTCTCTGAAAAAAGACCTTTTTGTTAGGTTTTTTATTTTCAGGGAGCACTGCTGGCAACAGGCTCCCTGCATCGTGGGACTGAGGGGAGAGAAGCAGACCTACTTAAATGATAGGCTCTGCTTCTTAGGCTACTGGACACCATTAGCTCCAGAGGGTCGGAACGCAGGTCTCACCCTCGCCGTTCGTCCCGGAGCCGCACCGCTGTCCTCCTCACAGAGCCGGGTGATTATGAGAAGATAGAAGTCTTCAAAGGCGTCAGAAGACTTCTGATCTTCTTCTATGAGGTAACGCGCAGCGGTAACGCTGCGCGCCATTGCTCCCAACACACACACACACTGGCGGCACTGTGTAGGTGCAGGGCGCAGGGGGGGAGCCCTGGGCAGCAATTATTAACCCTCTGGGAACACTGGCATAGATATATACTGCGGAGGCAGTATATTGCAAAAACCCCCGCCAGTATAAAGATTTGAGCGGGATCGAAGCCCGCCGGTAAGGGTGCGGAGCTTGATTCCTCAGCACTAACCAGCGCCAATTTCTCCACAGCACGCTGCAGAGAAGCTGGCTCCCCGGACTCTCCCCTGCTGAACACAAGTACAGAGGGCAAAAAAGATGGGGGGGGGGCACATTTAATTGGCGAAGTGAGTATATTTATAAAAGCGCTGTACTGACTGGGATTTTATTCCAGCGTCCGGCGGCGCTGGGTGTGTGCTGGCATACTCTCTCTCTCTGTCTCTCCAAAGGGCCTTATTGGGGGACTGTCTCTCTCTCTCTCTCTCTCTCTCTCTCTCGCTCTCGCTCTCGCTCTCGCTCTCTCTCTCTCTCTCTCTCTCTTTATATATATATATATATATATATAATCTCTATCTGAGTGTGTGGGGGTGTGTCGGCATGTCTGAAGCAGAAGGCTCATCTAAGGAGGAGGTGGAGCAAATGATTGTGGTGTCTCCGTCGGCGACGCCGACACCTGATTGGCTGGATATGTGGAATGTTTTAAATGCAAATGTGTCTTTATTACATGAGAATGGACAAAGCAGAGTCCAGAGAAAAGACAGGGAGTCAATCCATGGCTTTGGCTGTATCACAGGGCCCTCCAGGGTCTCAGAAACGTCCCCTGTCCCAAGTAGCAGACACTGATACCGACACGGATTCTGACTCCAGTGTCGACTACGATGATGCGAGGTTACACCCAAGGGTGGCCAAAAGTATTCATTATATGATTATTGCAGTAAAAGATATTTTGCATATCACAGATGACCCCTCGGTCCCTGACACGGGGGTATGCATGTTTAAGGAAAAGAAACCTGAGGTAACCTTTCCCCCATCTCATGAGCTGAACGCGTTATTTGAAAAGGCTTGGGAAACTCCAGACAAGAAACTGCAGATTCCCAAGAGAATTCTTATGGCATATCCTTTCCCTGCACAGGACAGGTTACGATGGAAATCCTCGCCCAGGGTGGACAAGGCTTTAACGCGCTTGTCCAAAAAGGTGGCGTTACCGTCTCCAGACACGGCAGCCCTCAAGTATCCTGCTGATCGCAGACAGGAAACTACCTTAAAATCAATTTATGCACATACGGGTGCCTTGCTCAGACCGGCAATAGCGTCGGCTTGGGTTTGTAGCGCTGTAGCAGCTTGGGCAGATACCTTGTCATCTGACATTGATACCCTAGATAGGGATAGCATTTTATTGACCTTAGGTCACATTAAAGACGCAGTCTTATATATGAGAGACGCTTCGAGAGACGTTGGGCTGTTAGGTTCGAGAGCCAACGCCATAGCGATTTCTGCTAGGCGAGCCCTGTGGACCCGCCAATGGACGGGTGATGTCGACTCAAAGAGACATATGGAAGTTTTGACTTACAAGGGTGAGGTTTTATTTGGGGAAGGTCTCGCGGACCTGGTTTCTACAGCTACCGCGGGTAAATCTACTTTTTTACCTTATGTTCCCCCACAGCAAAAGAAAACACCACAATATCAGATGCAGTCCTTTCGGTCGCATATGTCCAGAATAGGTCGGGGCTTTTCCTTCCTCGCCAGAGGTAAGGGTAGAGGGAAAAGAATGCCAGCTACGTCTAGTTCCCAGGAGCAGAAGTCCTCCCCGGCTTCTACTAAATCCACCGCATGACGCTGGGGCTCCTCTGAGGGAGTCCGCGCCGGTGGGGGCACGTCTTCGACTCTTCAGCCACGTCTAGGTTCAGTCAGACGTGGATCCTTGGGCGATGGAAATTGTATCCCAAGGCTACAAGCTGGAATTCGAAGACGTGCCTCTGCGCCGATTTTTAAAATCTGCTTTACCAGCTTCTCCCCCAGAAAGGGAGATAGTTTTAGCTGCAATTCAAAAACTGTGTCAACAACAAGTGATTGTCAAGGTTCCCCTAGTGCAACAGGGGAAGGGGTACTATTCAACCCTGTTTGTGGTCCCGAAACCGGATGGCTCGGTCAGACCCATTCTAAATCTAAAATCCCTAAACCTGTACTTGAAAAAGTACAAATTCAAGATGGAATTGCTCCGGGCAGTTATCTCCAGCCTGGAAGGGGGGATTTTATGGTGTCACTAGACATAAAGGATGCATACCTTCATGTCCCCATATATCCCCATCATCAGGCATACCTGAGAATTGCTGTACAGGACTGTCATTACCAGTTTCAGACGTTGCCGTTTGGGCTTTCCACGGCCCCGAGGATTTTCACCAAGGTAATGGCGGAAATGATGGTGCTCCTACGCAGGCAGGGAGTCACAATTATCCCGTACTTGGACGATCTCCTGATAAAAGCGAGATCGAGAGATCATTGCAGAAAAGCGTGTCGCTCTCCCTGAGAGTGCTGCAGCAGCATGGCTGGATTCTAAATCTACCAAAGTCACAGTTGATTCCAACGACTCGGCTATCTTTCTTAGGCATGATTCTGGACACGGAACAAAAGAGGGTTTTTCTCCCGAAGGAAAAAGCCCAGGAACTCCAGAACATGGTCAGAGACCTGTTAAAGGTGAAAAAAGTGTCAGTCCATCAATGCACTCAAGTACTGGGAAAAATGGTGGTGGCCTACGAGGCCATCCCCTTCAGCAGGTTCCATGCGAGGACGTTTCAGTGGGACCTTCTGGACAAGTGGTCGGGGTCCCATCTACAAATACATCAGAAAATAAGCCTGTCCCCCAGGGCCAGGGTGTCTCTGTAGTGGCTGCAGAGTGCTCACCTTCTCGAAGGTCGCAGTTTCGGCATTCAAGACTGGGTTCTGGTGACCACGGGCGCGAGCCTCCAAGGATGGGGAGAAGTCACACAAGGAAGACATTTTCAGGGACTAGGGTCAAGCCAGGAGGCTTGTCTACACATCAACGTACTGGAATTGAGGGCCATATACAAAGGCCTACGACAAGCGGAGAATCTTCTTCGCGACCTACCGGTTCTGATTCAATCAGACAACGTCACAGCTGTGGCTCATGTAAACCGCCAAGGCGGGACAAGGAGCAGAGTGGCAATGGTGGAAGCCACCAGGATTCTTCGCTGGGCGGAAAATCACGCAAGCGCTCTGTCAGCAGTCTTCATTCCGGCAGTGGACAACTGGGAAGCAGACTTCCTCAGCAGAAACGATCTCCATCCAGGAGAGTGGGGACTTCATCAAGAAGTTTTTGCAGAGATAACGAGTCAGTGGGGATTTCCTCAAATAGACATGATGGCGTCACGCCTCAACAAGAAGCTTCGGAGGTATTGTGCCAGGTCAAGGGACCCTCAGGCAGTAGCGGTGGACGCCCTGGTGACACCATGGGTGTGTCAGTTGGTCTATGTGTTCCCTCCTCTTCCGCTCATCTCAAAAATACTGAGAATCATAAGACGAAAAAGAGTGCAGACAATACTCATTGTTCCGGATTGGCCTCGAAGGGCCTGGTATTCAGATCTTCAGGAAATGCTCACAGAAGATCCGTGGCCTCTTCCTCTTAGGGAAGACTTATTGCAGCAGGGGCCCTGCGGGTTCCAAGACTTACCGCGATTAGGTTTGACGGCATGGCGGTTGAACACCAAATCCTAGCGGGGAAAGGTATTCCGGAGGAAGTCATATATACTCTGATTAAGGCTAGGAAGGAGGTGACGGCGAAACTGAAGATTTCCATCTGGGCTGTTTTCTCCACTTTCTACAGACAGGAGTGGATATGGGCCTAAAGTTAGGCTCCATTAAGGTACAGATTTCGGCCCTATCAACTTTCTTTCAGAAGGAATTGGCTTCTCTCCCAGAAGTCCAGACTTTTGTAAAGGGAGTGCTGCACATCCAGCCTCCTTTTGTGCCCCCAGTGGCACCATGGGACCTTAACGTGGTGTTACAGTTCCTAAAATCTCACTGGTTTGAGCCTCTTTAAACGGTGGATTTAAAATTTCTCACTTGGAAGGTGGTCATGTTGTTGGCCTTGGCATCTGCACGGCGGGTGTCCGAATTGGCGGCTTTGTGTTACAAGAGCCCCTATCTGATTTTCCATGTGGATAGAGCAGAATTAAGGACTCGTCCTCAATTTTTGCCTAAGGTGGTTTCATCTTTTCATATGAACCAACCTATCGTGGTGCCTGTGGCTACGGGTGCCATGGAGGATTCCAAGTCCCTTGCTGTAGTCAGGGCCTTAAAAATGTATGTAGCCAGGACGGCTCGGGTTAGGAAAACAGAGGCACTGTTTGTCCTGTATGCAGCCAACAAGCTTGGCGTTTCTGCTTCTAAACAGACTATTACTCGCTGGATCTGTAACACGATTCAGCAGGCTCATTCTACGGCTGGATTGCTGTTACCAAATTCGGTAAAGACCCATTCCATTAGGAAGGTGGGCTCTTCTTGGGCAGCTGCCCGAGGCGTCGCGGCGGCTTGGTCAGGTTCACACTTTTGCCAAGTTTGATTCCTTGGCTGAGGAGGACCTCATGATTGCTCAATCGGTGCTGCAGAGTCATCCGCACTCTCCCGCCCAGTCTGGAGCTTTGGTATAATCCCCATGGTCCTTACGGAGTCCCCAGCATCCTCTAGGACGTAAGGGAAAATAAGATATTAAACCTACCGGTAAATCTTTTTCTCCTAGTCCGTAGAGGATGCTGGGCGCCCGTCCCAGTGCGGACTAAATTCTGCTAGACTTGTATATAGTTATTGCTTACATAAGGGTTATGTTACAGTTTTGATCAGTCTCGGGCTGATGCTGTTTTATTTCATACTGTTAACTGGTTCGTATGTTCCAAGTTGTACGGTGTGGATGGTGTGGGCTGGTATGTATCTTGCCCTTAGATTAACAAAAATCCTTTCCTCGTTCTGTCTGTCTCCTCTGGGCACAGTTCTCTAACTGAGGTCTGGAGGAGGGGCATAGAGGGAGGAGCCAGTGCACACCCATCTAAAGTCTTTAGAGTGCCCATGTCTCCTGCGGAGCCAGTCTATACCCCATGGTCCTTACGGAGTCCCCAGCATCCTCTACGGACTAGGAGAAAAAGATTTACCGGTAGGTTAAAAAAAAAAAATTTCCGGTTATGGGGGGGGGGGGGGGGGGAGAGTTCGGTTGTTTTATAGAGTATCTCAACTAATGGACATCTTACTGCGCAATTCAATTGTTGCACTGTTTGGGCGGCCATTAGCCACGGGGGAGACTTTTCTTCTTGCAGCCTCCTGAGGTGGCGATAAGCAATGTGCTGAAAGTCAGTGGTTTCGGTACACAAATGGTGCTTTTGGGTGCATAAACAGTACAGGTGCCCCATCGGAGCCTACAATTGAATTGCTCCAATGGGCGCCCATTACTTTGGATGCTTGATAAAGCAATTGAATCTCCCCCATGCTGGACATGTTGGGCTGCCCCCAAGCCATTACCTCACTGTGCATGCGGCATCTATTCTCCCAGCAGTGATCGGCAACAGCAACATTTCCCACCTGCGGTTGGGGAAGGCACAACAGGGCAGACTGCTTTAGCAGGGCGCTGCTAAAAGTGCAGGGCTCATTTTCCTTTTTTAAAAAAAATTGGGCAAGGTGTGGCACCCTGCTAAAACAGCCTAGCGTGAATACAAAATTGTAATCTTATAAAATTGTCTTCTATAATGTGTTCTTTGCATGACACTTCTATACAAGTAATTATCTGCTCATTAAGCCCTGGGTGTACATTGGTCGCCACACTCTACATCTGCAGGCTAATTGCTGAGCGAGTCCCTCTTCACAGATTTTGTAGATTTGACCCAGAATATAAATGTTTTACATGATGTAGGTCAGAGAACTGGTACCTGTAAGGACAGCTTGTATCTAGAGGTTTGTCAGTCTTCATGCCTCCCGAGACAGCTCTATATAAGCAGGAGGAAATTTTTCATTTTATGTCCCTGTTTTCATCTTATTTTTGGGTTACTTTAATATTCTATACTGCAGTAAAACACAGATGGCTTATTTTAGCATAGTCCTTTTCATGCTTGCTTATTACATGTAAAGACTGCAGTGTCTGCCGTCTTCCACACTTACTATAAAACGGTAGGCTTTTTGAGACTGCTTGTATGTAAAGTAATAGGAAGAATTGAAAACAGCATCTGCTACTTTGAGTTCGCCTTCCATGGGCAGAGTAATGTAAATAGGAGTGTGAAGAGGTTATGAGTGGACTCCACTTCTGGTGGATAATTGGCCACTTATAACAGTATTTGGGATGAGCAGGTTACAGGAAGCAGACTGCAGCATTTTCAGATTCGGGGCTTATTCAGAATTGTTAGCAAACCAAAATAGCAAACAACTGGGCAAAACCATGTGCACTGCAGGGGGTGCAGATAAAACATTTGCAGAGAGAGTTAGATTTGGGTGTGGTGTGTTCAAACTGATATGTAAATTACAGTGTAAGAATAAAGCAGCCAGTATTTACCCTGCACAGAAACAAAATAACCCACCCAAATCTAACTCTCTCTGCACATGTTATATCTGACCTACATGCTGTGCACATGGTTTTGCCCTGTTGCTTGCTTTTTTTTAGTTAGCTACCAACTGTTTATTTGGGTTGGGTATGTGTGACTGGCGGTCAGGAGACCATTGGTTACAATACCGTTGATGCATACCTCCCAACATGACCCTCTCCAGGAGGGACAGAATGCTCTGCTCCTGGACTTCCCTCTTACTGTATTATTGCCATCACCTGTGCTGAAATACCTTTCTTATCCATTAACCTGTTCAACACAGGTGCCGGCAATCATAAATTAAGAGGGAAGTCCAGAAGCAGAGCACTGTGTCCCTCCTGGAGAGGGTCATGTTGGGAGGTATGTTGATGGGATACTGACTGTTAGGTGGCCGGCAGGCGGGCGAGCGCAACTAAGCTCCTTGCAGGCTCGATGCGCTCGCCACAGGTTCTATTCCCACTCTATGGGTGTCGTGGACACCGACGAGTGGGAATAGTGCCTGTTGGTCGGCATGCCAACCGACTGTATTTTCACATGCCGGGATACTGGCGTCTGTATTGTGACCCATTTATTTGCGGCTGTGCACTGTATTTGTTATTAATAATCTCTTAAACTTTTTTTTATCAACAATATCACTGCCCTTTATTTGCTAATATGCTGCTGGGTGTCCCATTGCCTGGTAGGTTTAAATGTGTGCCTTTGGGCAAGTTGTACATGTGTTCCTGTGGTGCAAACCTCCTTTACTACGTAGAGGTTTACCAGCTAAGTTGGGTTGCGCCTCGCTGAAAAGTATTTTAAAGCTACATTTTTCTTATTCCACGACAGTCAGTGCCTCGCCCCCCTTAGTACAACATATATGGCATTCTTTTGTACAGCATAACTAGTGTAAGGGCTACAACTCAAAACCTAGAGAGATCTGCTCATGGGTGCTCACTGTAGAACAGTGGTTCTCAAACTGTGTGCCTAGGCATCCCGGGGGGCCTTAGTTTGGTGGTCCAGGACCAATTCATATTATTGTCTGTGTGATAGGCAAAACCAGTGCTGGTTGCTGTCCATCATAGAATAAGTGGACAAACAGAAGCAAATCTTGTCCATCACCATGCAATTAAGGATAACATATATAACAATTTACTTAATTTAATTTCTCTGACGTCCTAGTGGATGCTGGGAACTCCGTAAGGACCATGGGGAATAGCGGTTCCGCAGGAGACTGGGCACATCTAAAGAAAGCTTTAGGACTATCTGGTGTGCACTGGCTCCTCCCCCTATGACCCTCCTCCAAGCCTCAGTTAGATTTTTGTGCCCGACCGAGCAGGGTGCAATCTAGGGGGCTCTCCTGAGCTTCTTAGATAAAAGTTAGTTTTAGGTTTTTTATTTTCAGTGAGACCTGCTGGCAACAGGCTCACTGCATCGAGGGACTAAGGGGAGAAGAAGCGAACCTGCCTGCTTGCAGCCAGCTTGGGCTTCTTAGGCTACTGGACACCATTAGCTCCAGAGGGATCGAACACAGGCCCAGCCTCGGAGTCCGGTCCCAGAGCCGCGCCGCCGGCCCCCTTACAGAGCCAGAAGCAAGAAGAGGTCTGGAAAATCGGCGGCAGAAGACATCAGTCTTCATCAAGGTAGCGCACAGCACTGCAGCTGTGCGCCATTGCTCCTCATGCACACCTCACACTGCGGTCACTGATGGGTGCAGGGCGCTGGGGGGGGGCGCCCTGAGCAGCAATATTAACACCTTGGCTGGCAAAAATACATCACATATAACCCCCAGGGCTATATGGATGTACATTAACCCCTGCCAGAATCCATAAAAATGTGGGAGAAAAGTCCGCGAAAAAGGGGCGGAGCTATCTCCTTCAGCACACTGGCGCCATTTTTCCCTCACAGCTCCGTTGGAGGGAAGCTCCCTGGCTCTCCCCTGCAGTTAATACACTACAGAAAGAGTTAAAAAGAGAGGGGGGGGGGCACAATTTAGGCGCAGTATACAATATATATGCAGCTATAAGGGAAAACACTTTTTTATAGGTGCTATCCCTGTGATATATAGCGCCCTGGTGTGTGCTGGCATACTCTCCCTCTGTCTCCCCAAAGGGCTTTGTGGGGTCCTGTCCTCTATCAGAGCATTCCCTGTGTGTGTGCTGTGTGTCGGTACGGCTGTGTCGACAGGTATGTGGAGGATAATGAGGTGGAGGCGGAGCAAATGCCTGTAAATATGTTGTCACCCCCTGCGGGGTCGACACCGGTGTTGTTGAACTTATGGAAGGATTACGTGAAAGTGTCAACTCCTTACATAAAAGGTCGACGACACGGAACAGCCGGCTACTCAGCTTGTGCCTGTTCCAGCGTCTCAAATGTCATGGGGGGCTCTAAAATCGCCCGCTACCTCAGATAACAGACACAGATGTCGACACGGACACTGACTCCAGTGTCGACATCGATGAGACTGGTGTACCCTCCAAATAGGTCCACCCGTTACAGGATTGAGGCAATGAAAAATGTATTACACATTTATGATTATACCCCAGGTACCACATAAAAGGGTATTGTGTTTGGTGAGAGAAAACTATTAGTAGTTTTTCCTGCATCTGAGAAATTAAATGAGGTGTGTGAGGAAGAGTGGTCTTCCCCCGGTAAGAAATTGATAATTTCTACAACGGTTATTGGCAGCGTACCCTTTCCTGCCAGAGGATAGGTCACGCGGGGAAACACCCCATAGGGTAGATACAGCGCTTACACGCTTATCAGAAAAGGTGGCATTACCGTCTCCGGGTACGGCCGCCCTGAAGGAACCTGCTGATAGAAAGCAGGAGGTTACCCTATAAGATATGGTCACACGCTAGGGCATTATATTGCGACCAGCCGTTGCTTCGGCATGGATGTGCAGTGCTCCCGCTGCGTGGTCAGAGTCCCTGTCGGAAAATAACTAAGGATAGGGACAATATTTTGCTGAAAATAGAGCATATAAAAGACGTGGTCTTATACATGCGTGATGCACAGAGGGATATTTGCCGGCTGGCATCAAAAATAAGCGCTAGGTCCATTACCGCCAGACGGGGGTTATGGACTTGGCAATGGTCAGGCGATGCCGACTCGAATCGGCACATGGAAGTTGCCCTATAAGGGGGTAAAACTGTTTGGGGATAGTTTTTCAGACCTCGTTTCCACAGCTACTGCTGGGAAATTGATTTTTTTGCCACAGGCTACCCCACAACAAAAGAAAGCACCGTATCATCAAGTACAGTCCTTTCGGCCCCAGAAAAGCAAGAGGGCTAGAGGCTCATCCTTTCTGCCGAGAGGCAAAGGTAGAGGAAAAAGCTGCAACACACAGCTAGTTCCCAAGAGCAGAAGTCCTCCCTGCGTCCGGTAGGTCCACAGCATGGTGCTGGGGCTGCTCAGGCGGACCCGGGTACGGTGGGGGCCCGTCTGCGGACAGTGGGCTCTCTCACATGGATCCCTGGGTCCTTCAAGTAGTATCTCAGGGGTACAGGCTGGAGTTCGAGACGTTCTTCCCCCCGCCGTTTCCTAAAATCTGCCTTACCGGCACCTCCCTCTGCCAGGGAGACGGTGTTGGTGGATATTCAACACTATAATCACAACAAGTGATTGTCAAGGTGCCCCTCCTTCAGCAAGGAAGGGGTTACTATTCCACAGTGGTTGTGGTACCGCAACGGTTCGGTGAGACCCATCTTGAAATTAAAGTACTTGAACTTTTATATCAGAAGATTCAAATTCAAGATGGAATCGCTCAGGGCGGTTATTACGAGCCTGGACGAGGGGGATTACAGATATGTGGTACAGGACTGTCACTATCAGTTCCAGACGCGGCCGTTGGAGTTGTCCACGGCACCGAAGGTCTTTACCTAGGTAATGGCCGAAGTGATGATACTCCTTCGCTAGAAGGAAGTTTTTATTATCCCGTACTTGGACGATCTCCTGATAAAGGCGAGGTCCAAAGAACAGTTGGTAGTGGGGGTAGCACTCTCTCGGGAAGTGCTACAACAGCACGACTGGATTCTCAATATTCCAAAGTCACAGCTGGTCCCGACGACACGTCTTCTGTTCCTGGGAATGTTTCTGAACGCAGACCAGAAAAGAGTGTTTCTTCCAGTGGAAAAAGCCGAGGAGTTGTCATCTCTAGTCAGAGACATCCTAAAACCAGGACAGGTGTCGGTACATCAATGCACACGAGTCCTGGGAAAAATGGTAGCTTCGTACGAAGCATAATTCCATTCGGAAGACTCCACGCAAGGACGTTCCAGTGGGACTAATGGTCCGGGTCCCATCTACAGATACAACAGCGGATAACCCTGTCAGCAAGAAACAGGGTGTCGCTGCTGTGGTGGCTGCAGAGGGCTCATCTACTAGAGGGCCGCAGATTCGGAATACAGGACTGGGTCCTGGTGACCACGGATGCCAGCCTTCGGGGCTGGGGTGCAGTCACACAGGGAAGAAATTTCCAAGGAGATTTCGCTTCATATAAATATTCTGCAGCTAAGGGCCATTTACAATGCCCTAAGCCAAGCAAGGCCCCTGCTTCAGAACCAGCCGGTACTGATCCAATCAGACGACATCACGGCGGTCGCCCATGTAAACAGACAGGGCGGCACAAGAAGCAGGATGGAGATGGCAGAAGCCACAAGGATTCTCCGATGGGCGACCTACACCCAGGAGAATGGGGACTTCATCCAGAAGTTTTCCAAATGCGGGTAAACCGTTGGGAATGACCACGGGTGGACATGATGGCGTCCCGCCTCAACAAGAAGTTGAAAAGATATTGCGCCAGGTCAAGGGACCCTCAGGCGATCGCTGGGGACGCTCTAGTGACACCGTGGGTGTACCAGTCGGTTTATGTGTCTCCTCCTCTACCTCTCATACCCAAGGTACTGAGAATAATAAGAAGGCGAGGAGTGAAAACCATACTCGGGGTTCCGGATTGGCCATGAGGAGCTTGGTACCCGGAACTTCAAGAGATGCTGGCAGAGGACCCTTGGCCTCTGCCGCTCAGACAAGACCTGCTGCAGCAGGGACCCTGTCTGTTCCAAGACTTACCGCGGCTGCGTTTGACGGCATGGCGGTAGAACACCGGATCCTAAAGGAAAAGGGTATTCCGAAGGAAGTCATCCCTACCCTGATCATAGCCAGGAAGGATGTCACCGCAAGACATTATCGCCGCGTTTGGCGAAAATTCGTTGCTTGGTGGGAGGCCATGAAGGCCCCGACGGAGGAATTTCAACTATGTCGATTCCTGCACTTCCTGCAAGCAGGGGTGACGTTTGGGCCTCAAATTGGGGTCCATCAAGGTCCAGATTTCGGCTCTGTCGATTTTCTTCCAGAAAGAACTGGCTTCACTGCCTGAAGTTCAGACTTTGGTTAAAGGAGTACTACATATTCAGCCTCCTTTTGTGCCTCCTGTGGCACTTTTTGGATCTCAACGTGGTGTTGGATTTCCTAAAGTCGCATTGGTTGAGCCACTTAAAACCATGGAGCTAATGTATCTCGCGTGGAAAGTGGTCATGCTGTTGGCCTTGGCCTTGGCCAGGCGTGTGTCAGAATTGGCGGCTTTGTCATGTAAAAGGCCTTATCTGATTTTCTATATGGATAGGGCAGAGTTGAGGACTCGTCCTCAGTTTCTCCCGAAGGTGGTCTCAGGTTTTCACTTGAACCAACCTATTGTGGTGCCTGCGGCTACTGGGGACTTGGAGGATTCCAAGTTGCTGGACGTAGTCAGGGCCCTGAAAATTTTATTTTTCCGGGACGGCTGGAGTCAGGAAAACTGACTCGCTGTTTATCCTGATGGCACCCAACAAGCTGGGTGCTCCTGCTTCTAAGCAGTCTATTGCGCGCTGTATTTGTAACACTATTCAGCTGGCGCATTCTGCGGTAGGATTACCGCAGCCTAAATCAATAAAAGCCCATTCCACAAGGACGGTGGGCTCATCTTGGGCGGCTGCCCGAGGGGTCTCGGCTTTACAACTTTGCCGAGCAGCTACTTGGTCAGGGGCAAACACGTTTGCAAAATTCTACGAATTTGATACCCTGGCTGAGGAGGACCTGGAGTTCTCTCATTCGGGGCTGCAGAGTCATCCGCACTCTCCCGCCCGTTTGGGAGCTTTGGTATAATCCCCATGGTCCTTACGGAGTTCCCAGCATCCACTAGGACGTCAGAGAAAAAAGGAATTTACTTACCGATAATTCTATTTCTCGTAGTCCGTAGTGGATGCTGGGCGCCCATCCCAAGTGCGGATTGTCTGCAATACTTGTACATAGTTATTGTTAACTAATCGGGTTCTTGTTGTGAGCCATCTATTCAGAGGCTCCTCTGTTATCATGCTGTTAACTGGGTTTCATATCACAAGTTGTACGGTGTGATTGGTGTGGCTGGTATGAGTCTTACCCGGGATTCAAAATCCTTCCTTATTGTGTACGCTCGTCCGGGCACAGTATCCTAACTGAGGCTTGGAGGAGGGTCATAGGGGGAGGAGCCAGTGCACACCAGATAGTCATAAAGCTTTCTTTAGATGTGCCCAGTCTCCTGCGGAGCCGCTATTCCCCATGGTCCTTACGGAGTTCCCAGCATCCACTACGGACTACGAGAAATAGAATTATCGGTAAGTAAATTCTTATTATCTCTTTCTAAATTAAAGATACTTGTAGCCTAGGGGTGCCGTGAAAAAAAAAAAAACGAATCACTAGGAAGCCGTGATTCAAAACCGCTTGGCAACCAGTGCTGTCCAATAATTGCCCATTGCAAAGGTTTTATAACTACTGTTCAAAGTACAGAACAGCAATGTATATTACACCAGTCAACGGCCTGATGCTGGATCTTGTTTCATTCCCTCCTGCAAGTGCTTGCTTCATTACAGCTAGGCCTTGTTTTCTTGCTTTAGTTTAGCTGGAACATAACCTACCATACCCCGTCCATTATAATTGTACAAGCAGATCATTTATCTTTTATTATTTAGGTTTTATCGGGAGCCGAAAATGTAAAATACAAATCTCTGTGGTAAATTTTGTTTTTCAAAGGATCCTCCATTACAGTTCTCAGAAGGATTTTCTTTTCCTTTTTAATTATTATTTTATGAAGTAATTGCTTTAGTAGAGCACCTTGGAACGTTTACTGGTGTCTGTGGATGCTTTCTTTACTTTTGTAGTCCGTCTTATTGATAAAGGTGCCATGATTCAGACAATTTATTTATTGCCATTTATGACAAAATGGACTGCAGTGATCAAAGTCTGTGAACCCCAATCACTGCTGTTTCCGATTATTTTCTGGCTGAACACTTGACTCTCTGCCCACAACTTGTGCATAGATTCGACCATAAGTAGTGTATCAGGATCTCCGTGTATAGGCAATTTTATATCTGCCCTGAGACAGTGAGGGGAGTTCAAATCTTATTGACGCCGGCAGCCACTAGATTGCGCCGAACGGAGCTATTCAAATGTAGCTCTGTTCGGGCGCGATCGGCTGCTGGCGTCTACATTTCTACTTGTACCCACCGGGGGGCGGCGAGCTGAAATGTGTGAAAAGTGATCCATTTGGGCACCCAGACGGCACCCATTCGTTTAGTTGGGTTTAGCCATGTAAACCCGACACTAATGGGCGCTATAGGTGACATCAGTTGTATATTGCCCCCTGCGATCTCCCATCACGGTAGATGGGAGATCGGTGGCAAGTACATTTGAAATCCCCCAGTATGTTCAAAAGTTGTTGCTTGTTAAAGTGCTGAATGTTTTTTAAAAAGATATGTCCACTCAAAATAGGTATTTCATGTTAACCCTCCTCCTCAAAACCTCGCTCCTCTCCTCTTACAGCAAATTAAATGGATAACCAGTATCTCCATTCAGGAAATATTTGTCCTGCAAAATAGTTTTTATATTGTCGATAAAAAGTACGGATTGGATGGCAACGGCAATATGTTGGCACATCAGAATAAAAAATTTGTAACAGGAGACTAATTACAGCGGCCGCTGTATCTCCAATATCATACCTCTGCATTCTGCTTGTTGGAGGTAGACAGGATTAGCATAGTTAGTTTGGTAATGACCTAGTGTTTCCATGGTGACTCTTTAGCAACTTGATTTTCTACTGTATGGCTTAGAGGTGCTTTAAATATGCTCAAATAATTTCTAATTCCTTGATCTTGTTATACAGAATGGTGGATGTTGGAGGTCAGAGGTCAGAACGAAGGAAGTGGATACACTGCTTTGAGAACGTTACTTCCATCATGTTTCTTGTAGCCCTTAGTGAATATGACCAGGTCCTTGTGGAGTCTGATAATGAGGTGAGTAGCACCACCACTTGCCACAATGGAATCCTTTTATTGCGTTACTTCTCTTGCATTCTATTAGTTATCTTTCCACTGTCCTAAATATAAATAGTGCCTACAAGTTTTTTGTGTCTGTTTATAAAAGTTTGTTTACTTATGGGGGTGATTTGATTGTTTATGCGCGCAGTTAAATTTTGTTTTTAAACGCACTTGTCGTGGCAAGACAGACTATGTTTAGCTGCTTAAGGGGTATATTCAATTAAAGTCGGATCCATGCCGACATGTATTTGTCGGAATGGATCCGACAACCCCTATTCAATCCCATCTTAATTCGACTTTTTCAAGTCGAATTTAGATGGGATACAGAGGAGGAGAAGGGGGGCGAGCTGCGGGGAGACCAGCGGGGGGACTGCCGGCGGGCATACAGGGAGATCAGCGCTACAGTAGCGCTGCAGCTGGATGTCACTCAGCCGCCCGACCTCACGACAGCTTCCACCTGGCTCCAGCAGCGTGCTGGAGCCGGGTGGAAGCTGCCGTGAGGTCAGGCGGCTGAGTGACATCCAGCTGCAGCGTTACTGTAGCGCTGATCTCCCTGTATGCCCGCCGGCTGTCCCCCCGTCTCCCCCCCTCTCCTCCTCTGGGTCCGCATCTCAGTCCGACGTCATTTTGATGTCGGACTGAGATGGTCGAAAAGGGGGCCAAAACCATTTTCGACACAAGCACGTGGATCGGCAGCTATTCCGCCGATCCACGTGCATTTCGACAAGTCGAATTCATCGACTTGTCGAAAAAATTAGGGATATATTGAATAGGTCGAATCGGTATTCGACCTTAAGTCGAAAACTGCCGTTTTTTCGACAGACGGCAGTTTTCGACTTCAATTGAATATACCCCTAAAACTGTTAAACCTAACAACTGAATTGCTCCATCAAACATCTGAATTGCTCCATCGGGCAACAAATTGTATTTATTATATGAATATGTTTAACTGACCATATGTGTAATTTAGATAAGGTATGACACCATCATATAAAACAAACACAAAGATCTAAATGTGTGCCTTTGTTTTCTCTTGATATAGCATAAAGTATATAAACTCCCATATAATCCTTATTGGTGATATAATGACACTTACTTTCAGTGGAGCAAGAATCTTGCAAAAAATAAGTGGCACTGTTGCTTCCAAATGTAAAACTCCACATTTAGTTTTGTAGTGATTGAGTGGCCACTAACTGGATGGTCTGGTTCCTACCATCTTTATTCTGTTTATTTACTTATTTCCTTCTAGAACCGAATGGAGGAAAGCAAGGCTCTATTCAGAACCATAATCACATACCCCTGGTTCCAGAATTCCTCAGTCATCCTGTTTCTAAATAAGAAGGACCTTCTTGAAGATAAAATCATGTACTCTCACCTTGTAGATTACTTTCCTGAGTTTGATGGTAAGTGCAGTAGTTATGAACTAACATCGCCAATATTAAGTCTAACAAATAGTTACTCTGTCAGTAGTTTAGGTTTTTGTTTGAATCGCCTGGGTATAGAATGTTACAAGTATCCTGTATTTTATATGTTCCATTGCATATAATCTTTGTACCCAGAGGAATACGGATTGTGTATATTACTGCTATTTTGCTAAAAACAGATGCTGCCGAACTTTTATGGGTTCGGGGTAGAAGTTTATTACCCGCAAATCCATAAGCTGGCCAGTGCTATTAGTATCTGCATTATTTGTTCTCTCTGTGGGTTCCTGCAAGCAGAAAGAATGATAGTTTCTCTAACGTCCTAGTGGATACTGCGTAATAGTGGATTACCATGGGGTATAGATCAGGTTCACTGGAGCCTGGCACTGTAAGACATTAATATTGTGTACTGACTCCTACCCTCTATGCCCCTCCTAGGAGACTCAGTTTAGAAAATGTGCCCAAGGAGCTGGGTGTATTCTTTGTCCCTCCAGAGAGTTTTTTTTTCAGAAATGTATTTTATTTTGTTATTTTCAGGCAGCACTGGTTGGCAAACAGTCTGCCTGCGTCGTGGTGGGACTTAGGGGAGGGGGAGAACTAACTTCCTTAGAGTTTATGGTTCGTATCCCCGCTGGCAGGACACTGAGCTCCTGAGGTGATGTTCTCACACTCCCAGAGGGTGAGCCCACGCCGGCAGCATGCCGCCACCCCTAACAGATGCCGCCACCCCTAACAGATGCCGAAGAGATGCGGTGAGTACAGACACCGGGGTCCCGGTTAGTGGGTGCCTGGTGAACATGGCGGCATGAAGGGACAGAGGTCACCCAGCTAGGAGCTGCCGTGCCCGCTGCATACCCCACACTGGCAATATATAGAAAAAGGGTTACACACACTATTATTACACTACACAAAATGGAGTAAAAGCCAGTATAAAAAACGACCGGGATCGTGCGCCATTGAGGGGTCGGGACTTCCCGTAGAGCGGGACCAGAAGCTGAAAGGCACCATTTCATGCTGCTGAGTACAGGCTGCATTCCGAGACTGCTCATCCAGAGACTGCTCATCCAGAGAGCCACTAAATCAGAATTGTACTTGTACAAAGGGCCTTATAGTCAGGGGGGAGCATATAGACAGCGGTAACACTATTGTGTGGTAAAATAAAAAATAAAAAATATATATATGTGTGTATAGCAAAATGGCGGCACTCGGAGACTTGAATGAAGCTGAAAACGTGCTTTTTAATTCAACGTTTCGGGCTTCTACCCATCGTCAGGAATAACCTGACGACGGGCAGAAGCCCGAAACGTTGAATTAAAAAGCACGTTTTCAGCTTCATTCAAGTCTCCGAGTGCTGACATTTTGCTTGTTCATACCAGGACAAAGAACCCCTGGAGCCATTACAATAACTCAGTAAGGAGAAGCTAGTGCCGGATATACAGAAACTCGGCACTCCCAGAAACAGGAAAAGGCTTGGTCCGGTGCCCTCAAACCTGCATAGCAGCAGTATGTAAGAATTCCTCAAAGCGGCACGCAGGACACATTCACACTGACAGCAATGTGGGTTTGAGGAATTCTTTATTTCTCTGACGTCCTAGTGGATGCTGGGAACTCCGTAAGGACCATGGGGAATAGTGGCTCCGCAGGAGACTGGGCACAACTAAAGAAAGCTTTAGGACTACCTGGTGTGCACTGGCTCCTCCCTCTATGACCCTCCTCCAGACCTCAGTTAGAATCTTGTGCCCGGCTGAGCTGGAGGCACTCTAGGGGCTCTCCTGAGCTCCTAGAAAAGAAAGTATATTTTAGGTTTTTTATTTTCAGTGAGATCTGCTGGCAACAGACTCACTGCTACGAGGGACTAAAGGGAGAAGAAGCGAACCTACCTGACTGGAGATAGTTTGGGCTTCTTAGGCTACTGGACACCATTAGCTCCAGAGGGATCGAACACAGGACCCGACCTCGATCGTTCGGTCCCGGAGCCGCGCCGCCGTCCCCCTTACAGAGCCAGAAGCATGAAGATGGTCCTGGAAATCGGCGGCAGAAGACTTCGGTCTTCAACAAGGTAGCGCACAGCACTGCAGCTGTGCGCCATTGCTCCTCATGCACACCTCACACTCCGGTCACTGATGGGTGCAGGGCGCTGGGGGGGGGGCGCCCTGAGCAGCAATATGAATACCTTGGCTGGCAAAAAAATCACAATATATTGTCCCAGAGGCTATATATGTGATAAATACCCCTGCCAGAATCAATAAAAAAAGCGGGAGAAAAGTCAGCCGAAAAAGGGGCGGGGCTATCTCCCTCAGCACACTGGCGCCATTTTTTCTTCACAGTGCAGCTGGAAGACAGCTCCCCAGGCTCTCCCCTGTAGTTTTCAGGCTCAAAGGGTTAAAAAGAGAGGGGAGGCACTAAATTTAGGCGCAATATTGTGTATACAAGCAGCTATTGGGGGGAAAATCACTCAGTTATAGTGTTAATCCCTGCATTATATAGCGCTCTGGTGTGTGCTGGCATACTCTCTCTTTGTCTCCCCAAAGGACTTTGTGGGGTCCTGTCCTCAGTCAGAGCATTCCCTGTGTGTGTGCGGTGTGTCGGTACGACTGTGTCGACATGTTTGAGGAGGAAGGTTACGTGGAGGCGGAGCAGATGCCGATAAATGTGATGTCGCCCCCTGTGGGGCCGACACCAGAGTGGATGGATAAGTGGAAGGTATTAACCGACAGTGTCAACTCCTTATGTAAAGTAACACAGATATACACACGCACGTGCGTAAAGGGCCCAACTTAATTGTGGTTGCCCCTGCGCCCGTGCGTGAATATTAATTCAGGCGCAAGTGTGAAAAAAAAAAAAAACAACAAAAAAACAAAAAAAACAAAGTATAAATTAATCTCCGTACAGTATCACTTTAATTAGCTGATCACACCGCTTAAAATCTAGGTGCAGCTCCCAATTAGTATTCTGAAATGTTACCAAATTCTACACCAAACAGTCACTTATATGAGAGAGCGCATAAAGATTTTAAACCATTTTTATTTCATATTAAAAGATATATAAAATTAAATTCTAACATCAATATATGCATGAACCTGCCAAAGGCCTTTGGATCAGTATAATTAATATTGCAACACACAAAGAAAAACCTATCATTGATTAGAAACACAAGTCAGTCCAAAACTAACACTTATCACCAGCTGCCACTTATTTGCATATTTGGCTTCAGGATTCCTTATATTTCCACTTAATGGCTAGAATACAACTTAATGTCCCGCATTAGTATATTCCAAATCCTTTATCCACAAGGTGTAAGTATTGGTGGTACTTGAATTTCATATATTAAAAACGTTATTCAAAAAAGTGCTGCTGCAAAATTCCCCCTTTAGTCCAAGATTTTATTCAGACTGTAGGACTTTATATAATTGTATAGCTAGGCTTGGTTTTCCCTGCAGGGAACGGACTCCCATCCAGTGACACAAGAATGGTATTGTGTCCATCACCTGAGAAATGATTGTCAGTTTTAGAGAACTATGTCTCACCTCACCGCAGCCCGGGTGTGATGTTGGTATCTTCCCTCCACAGACAGCCGTGGCTAGCAGTCGGGATTTCTTCACTATTACCGCTGTGCTCACTGGACGCAACGTGTCCGCTTGTGAGACCCCAAGCCGCTGCAGTATGCCTCAGGAGTCTCCTCTGTCGGGCTTCCCCCTGCCGGAGCTTGTAGATTCACCACGTACTGCTAGCCACGGCTGTCTGTGGAGGGAAGATGGGAGTCCGTTCCCTGCAGGGAAAACCAAGCCTAGCTATACAATTATATAAAGTCCTACAGTCTGAATAAAATCTTGGACTAAAGGGGGAATTTTGCAGCAGCACTTTTTTGAATAACGTTTTTAATATATGAAATTCAAGTACCACCAATACTTACACCTTGTGGATAAAGGATTTGGAATATACTAATGCGGGACATTAAGTTGTATTCTAGCCATTAAGTGGAAATATAAGGAATCCTGAAGCCAAATATGCAAATAAGTGGCAGCTGGTGATAAGTGTTAGTTTTGGACTGACTTGTGTTTCTAATCAATGATAGGTTTTTCTTTGTGTGTTGCAATATTAATTATACTGATCCAAAGGCCTTTGGCAGGTTCATGCATATATTGATGTTAGAATTTAATTTTATATATCTTTTAATATGAAATAAAAATGGTTTAAAATCTTTATGCGCTCTCTCATATAAGTGACTGTTCCTTATGTAAAGGGCTGGATGACGTAACAGCTATGGGACAGCCGGCTTCTCAGCCCGCGCCTGCCCAGGCGTCTCAAAGGCCATCAGGGGCTCAAAAACGCCCGCTACCTCAGATGGCAGATACAGATGTCGACACGGAGTCTGACTCCAGTGTCGACGAGGTTGAGACATATACACAATCCACTAGGAACATCCGTTGCACTCTGCAATGAAAAATGTGTTACACATTTCTGACATTAACCCAAGTACCACAAAAAAAAGGGGTTTTATGTTTGGGGAGGAAAAGCAGCCAGTGTTTTGTTCCCCCATCAGATGAGTGAATGAAGCGTGGGTTCCCCGATAAGAAACTGGTAATTTCTAAAAAGTTACTGATGGCGTACCCTTTCCCGCCAGAGGATAGGTCACGTTGGGAGATATCCCCTAGGGTGGATAAGGCGCTCACACGTTTGTCAAAAAAGGTGGTACTGCCGTCTTAGGATACGGCCACTTTGAAGGAACCTGCTGATAAAAAGCAGGAGGCTATCCTGAAGTCTGTATATACACACTCAGGTACTATACTGAGACCTGCAATTGCCTCAGCATGGATAGTGCTGCTGCAGCGTGGTCTGATACCCTGTCAGATAATATTGATACCCTAGACAGGGATACTATTTTGCTAACTATAGAGCATATTAAAGACGTCGTCTTATATATGAGGGATGCACAGAGGGATATTTGCCGGCTGGCATTCAAAGTTAATGCAATGTCCATTCTGCCAGGAGGGTATTAGGGACCCGGCAGTGGACAGGTGATGCTGACTTTAAAAGGCACATGGAGATTCTGCCTTATGAGGGTGAGGAATTGTTTGGGGATGGTCTCTGGGACCTCGTATCCACAGCAACAGCTGGGAAGAAATTTTTTTACCTCAGGTTCCTCACAGCCTAAGAAAGCACCGTATTATCAGGTACAGTCCTTTCGGCTTCAGAAAAGCGAGCGGGACAAAGGCGCTTCCTTTCTGCACAGAGACAAGGGAAGAGGGAAAAAGCTGCACCAGACAGCCAGTTCCCAAGATCAAAAATCCTCCCCCGCTTCCTCTGAGTCCACCGCTTGACGCTGGGGCTCCACAGGTGGAGCCAGGTGCGGTGGGGGCGCGTCTCGGGAACTTCAGCGACCAGTGGGCTCGCTCACAGGTGGTTCCCTGGGTTCTGCAAGTAGTATCATAGGGATACAAGCTGGAGTTTCGGGGCGACTCCCCCTCGCCGTTACCTCAAATCAGTCTTACCTACTGCCCTCGAGGAGAGGTAGTACTGGCGGCAATTCACAAGCTGTACTTCCAGCAGGTGATAATCACGGTACCCCTCCTTCAACAAGGCCGGGGTTACTATTCCACAATGTTTGTGGTACCGAAACCAGACGGTTCGGTGAGACCCATTCTAAAATTGAGAACACTTATATACAAAGGTTCAAGTTCAAAATGGAATCGCTCAGGGCGGTTATTGCAAGCCTGGACGGAGGGGATTACATGGTATCACTGGACATCAAGGATGCTTACCTGCATGTCCCCATTTACCCTCCTCACCAGGAGTACCTCAAAATTGTGGTACATGACTGTCATTACCAATTCCAGACGTTGCCGTTGGTCTGTCCCCGGCACCGAGTGTATTTACCAAGGTAATGGCCGAAATGATGATACTCCTTCGAAAAAAGGGAGTTATAATTATCCCGTACTTGGACGATCTCCTTATAAAGGTGAGGTCCAGGGAGCAGTTGTTCGTCGGAGTAGCACTATCTTGGGAAGTGCTACAACATTACGGCTGGATTCTGAATAGTCCAAAGTCGCAGCTGGTTCCTACGACGCGTCTACTGTTCCTAGGTATGGTTCTGGACACAGAACATGAAAAAGGGTTTCTCCCGGAGGAGAAGGCCAAGGAGTTGTCATTTCTAGTCAGAGACCTCCTAATACAAATACAGGGTCGGTGCATCAATGCACGCGAGTCCTGGGAAAGATGGTAGCTTCTTACGAAGAAATTCCATTCGGTAGGTTCCATGCAAGGATCTTCCAGTGGGATCTGTTGGACAAGAGGTACGGGTCGCATCTTCAGATGCATCGGCTGATAACCCTGTCTCCAAGGGCCAGGGTGTCTCTACTGTGGTGGCTGCAGAGTGCTCATCTTCTAGAGGACTGCAGATTCGGCATACAGGACTGGGTCCTGGTGACAACAGATGCCAGCCTTCGAGGCTGGGGGGCAGTCACACAGGGAAGAAACTTCCAATGACTATGGTCAAGTCAGGAGACTTCCCTACACATAAATATTCTGGAACTAAGGGCCATTCACAATGCCCTAAGTCAGGCTAGACCCTGCTTCAACACCAGCCGGTGCTGATCCAGTCAGACAACATCACGGCGGTCGCCCATGTAAACCAGCAGGGCGGCACAAGAAGCAGGATGGTGATGGCAGAAGCCACAAGGATTTTCCGATGGGCGGAAAATCATGTGTTGGCACTGTCAGCAGTGTTCATCCCCGGAGTGGACAACTGAGAAGCAAACTTTCTCAGCAGGCACGACCTCCACCCGGGAGAGTGGGGACTTCATCCAGAAGTATTCAAAATGATTGTACACCATTGGGAAAGGCCACAGGTGGACATGATGGCGTCCTGCCTCAACATAAAGCTAAAAAGATATTGCGCCAGGTCAAGGGACCCTCAGGCGATAGCTGTGGACGCTCTGGTAACACCGTGGGTGTACCAGTCGGTGTATGTGTTCCTTCCTTTGCCTCTCATACCCAAGGTATGGAGAATACTAAGAAGGAGAGGAGTAAGAACTATACTCGTGGTTCCGGATTGGCCAAGAAGAGCTTGGTACCCAGAACTTCAAGAAATGATCTCAGAGGACCCATGGCCTCTGCCGCTCAGACAGGACCTGCTGCAGCAGGGGCCCTGCCTGTTCCAAGACTTACCACGGCTGTGTTTGACGGCATGGCGGTTGAACACCGGATCCTAAAGGAAAAAGGCATTCCGGAGGAAGTCATTCCTACGCTGATTAAGGCTAGGAAAGATGTGATCGCAAAATATTATCACCGCATATGGCAAAAATATGTTGCTTGGTGTGAGGCCAGGAAGGCCCCAACGTAGGAATTTCAACTGGGTCGATTTCTGCACTTCCTACAGTCAGGAGTGACTACGTGCCTAAAATTGGGTTACGTTAAGGTCCAGATTTCGGCTCTGTACATTATCTTCCAACAAGAACTGGCTTCACTGCCTGAAGTTCAGACTTTTGTTAAGGGAGTGCTGCATATTCAGCCCCCGTTTGTGCCTCTAGTGGCACCATGGGATCTCAACGTGGTGTTGGATTTCCTGAAGTCGCATTGGGTTGAGCCACTTAAATCCGTAGAGCTAAAATACCTCACGTGTGAAGTGGTCATGCTGTTTGCCTTGGCGTCGGCCAGGCGTGTATCAGAATTGGCGGTTTTGTCATGCAAAAGCCCTTATCTGATTTTCATATGGATAGGGCGGAATTGAGGACTCGTTCCCAATTCCTTCCTAAGGTGGTATCAGCTTTTCATGTGAACCAACCTATTGTGGTGCCTGCGGCTACGTGGGACTTGGAGGACTCCAAGTTACTGGACGTAGTCAGGGCCCGGAAAATATATGTTTCCAGGACGGCTGGAGTCAGGAAAACTGACTCGCTATTTATCCTGTATGCACCCAACTTGCTGGGTGCTCCTGCTTCTAAGCAGACTATTGCTCGCTGGATCTGTAGCACGATTCAACTTGCACATTCTGCGGCTGGACTGCCGCACCCTAAATCTGTAAAAGCCCATTCCACGAGGAAAGTGGGCTCTTCTTGGGCGGCTGCCCGAGGGGTCTCGGCTTTACAACTTTGCCGAGCTGTTACTTAGTCGGGTTCAAACATTTTTGCAAAAGTATACAAGTTTGATACCCTGGCTGAGGAGGACCTTAAGTTTGCTAATTCGGTGCTGCAGAGTCATCCGCACTCTCCCGCCCGTTTGGGAGCTTTGGTATAATCCCCATGGTCCTTACGGAGTTCCCAGCATCCACTAGGACGTCAGAGAAAATAAGATTTTACTCACCGGTAAATCTTTTTCTCGTAGTCCGTAGTGGATGCTGGGCGCCCGTCCCAAGTGCGGATTGTCTGCAATACTTGTATATAGTTATTGCCTAACTAAAGGGTTATTGTTATGAGCCATCAGTTAGTGAGGCTCAGATATATTTCATACTGTTAACTGGGTATAATATCATGAGTTATACGGTGTGATTGGTGTGGCTGGTATGAGTCTTACCCGGGATTCCAAATCCTTTCCTTATTGTGTCAGCTCTTCCGGGCACAGTATCCTAACTGAGGTCTGGAGGAGGGTCATAGAGGGAGGAGCCAGTGCACACCAGGTAGTCCTAAAGCTTTCTCTAACGTCCTAGTGGATGCTGGGAACTCCGTAAGGACCATGGGGAATAGCGGGCTCCGAAGGAGGCTGGGCACTCTAGAAAGATTTAGGACTACCTGGTGTGCACTGGCTCCTCCCACTATGACCCTCCTCCAAGCCTCAGTTAGATTTCGTGCCCGGCCGAGGTTGGATGCACACTAGGGGCTCTCCTGAGCCCTTAGAAAGAAAGTATAATTTTAGGATTTTTATTTTCAGTGAGACCTGCTGGCAACAGGCTCACTGCAGCGAGGGACTAAGGGGAGAAGAAGCGAACTCGCCTGCTTGCAGCCGGATTGGGCTTCTTAGGCTACTGGACACCATTAGCTCCAGAGGGATCGACCGCAGGCCCAGTCCCTGGTGTTCGGTCCCGGAGCCGCGCCGCCGTCCCCCTTACAGAGCCAGAAGCAAGAAGAGGTCCGGAAAATCGGTGGCAGAAGACATCAGTCTTCACCAAGGTAGCGCACAGCACTGCAGCTGTGCGCCATTGCTCCTCATGCACACTTCACACTCCGGTCACTGAGGGTGCAGGGCGCTTGGGGGGGGGGGGCGCCCTGAGCTGCAATAAAAACACCTTGGCTGGCAAAAATACCACAATATATAGCCCTAGAGGCTATATATGTGGTAAATTCCCCTGCCAGAATCCAGAAAAAAGCGGGAGAATAGGCCGCGGAAAAGGGGCGGAGCTATCTCCCTCAGACACACTGGCGCCATTTCTCCTTCACAGATCCGCTGGAAGGAAGCTCCCTGGCTCTCCCCTGCAGTCTACACTTCAGAACAGGGTAAAAACAGAGAGGGGGGGGGGCACTAAATTTGGGCGCAATACATATATAATATAAAAAGCAGCTATAGGGGACATAACTTAGTTAGTCCCTGCATTATATAGCGCTCTGGTGTGTGCTGGCATACTCTCACTCTGTCCCCCCAAAGGGCTTTTGTGGGTCCTGTCCTCATTCGGAGCATTCCTTGTGTGTGCGGTGTGTCGGTACGGCTGTGTCGACATGTTTGATGAGGATAATGATGTGGAGGCGGAGCAGATGCCTTTAGAAAGGATGTCACCCCCTGCGGGGCAGACACCTGAGTGGATGGGCTTATGGAAAGTAATGAGTGCACGTATAGACTCCTTATATAAGAAAATCGACGACATGCCAAATGTGGGACAGCCGACTTCTCAGCTCGTGCCTGCCCAGGCGTCGCATGGGTCGTCAGGGGCTCTAAAACGCCCGCTACCTCAAGCAGACCCAGATGTCGACACGGATACTGACACCAGTGTCGACGACGATGAGTCAAACCTGATGCCCTCTAAGGCCATTCACTGTATGATTGAGGCAATGAAAGAGGTGTTAAACATTTCTGATATAACTACTGGTACCACTAAAAAGGGTATTATGTTTGGAGAGAAAAAACTACCCGTAGTTTTCCCCCCCATCAGATGAATTAAATGAAGTGTGTGAAGAAGCGTGGGCTTTCCCTGATAAAAAATTGGTAATTCCTAAGAAGGTACTAGTGGCGTTCCCTTTCCCGCCAGAGGATAGGTCACGTTGGGAAACACCCCCTAGAGTGGATAAAGCACTCACACGTTTGTCTAAAAAGGTGGCACTACCGTCTCCGGATACGGCCGCCTTCAAGGAACCTGCTGATAGAAAGCAGGAGGCGATCCTGAAGTCTGTATATACACACACAGGCATTATACTTAGGCCAGCTATTGCGTCAGCTTGGATGTGCAGTGCTGCCGCTGCGTGGTCAGATAAACTGTCAGAAAATATTGACACATTAGACAGAGACACGATCCTGTTAACCATAGACCATATAAAAGACTCAGTCTTCTATATGAGAGATGCACAAAGGGAAATCTGCCGATTGGCATCTAAAGTAAGTGCATTGTCCATTTCTGCTAGGAGAGGCTTATGGACTCGCCAGTGGACAGGAGATGCAGATTTAAAAAAGCACATGGAAGTGTTACCATATAAGGGTGAGGAATTATTTGGGGATGGTCTCTCGGACCTAGTTTCCACAGCAACGTCTGGGAAGTCAGCATTTTTACCCCATGTCCCCTCACAGCCTAAGAAGGCGCCGTTTTATCAGGTTCAGTCCTTTCGGACCCAGAAAAACAGGCGTGGAAAAGGCGGGTCCTTTCTGTCCAGAGGCAGAGGTAGGGGAAAAAGACTGCAACAAACAGCAGGTTCCCAGGAGCAAAAGTCCTCCCCCGCTTCTTCTTCCAAGTCCGCCGCATGACGGTGGGGCTCCACAGGCGGAGCCAGGTACGGTGGGGGGCCGCCTCAAGAATTTCAGCGATCAGTGGGCTCGCTCACAGGTGGATCCCTGGATCCTTCAAATAGTATCTCAGGGGTACAAACTGGAATTCGAGGCGTCTCCACCCCACCGGTTCCTAAAATCTGCCTTGCCGATTGCTCCCTCAGACAGGGAGGCGGTGCTAGCGGCAATTCACAAGCTGTATTCCCAGCAGGTGATAATCAAGGTACCCCTACTTCAACAAGGCCGGGGTTACTATTCCACACTATTTGTGGTACCGAAACCGGACGGTTCGGTGAGACCCATTTTAAATTTGAAATCCTTGAACACATACATAAAAATTCAAGTTCAAGAGGGAATCGCTCAGGGCGGTTATTGCGAGCCTGGACGAGGGGGATTACATGGTATCCCTGGACATCAAGGATGCTTACTTGCATGTCCCCATTTACCATCCTCACCAGGAGTACCTCAGATTTGTGGTACAGGATTGCCATTACCAATTCCAGACGCTGCCGTTTGGACTGTCCTCGGCACCGAGGGTATTTACCAAGGTGATGGCGGAAATGATAATACTCCTTCGAAAAAAGGGAGTTTTAATTATCCCGTACTTGGACGATCTCCTAATAAAAGCGAGGTCCAAGGAACAGTTGTTGGTGGGAGTAGCACTATCTCAGGAGGTGCTGCACCAGCACGGCTGGATTCTGAATATCCCAAAGTCACAGCTGGTTCCGACGACACGACTACTGTTCCTGGGTATGATTCTGGATACAGTCCAGAAAAAAGTGTTTCTCCCGGAGGAGAAAGCCAGGGAGTTGTCATCTCTAGTCAGAGACCTCCTGAAACCAAAACAGGTATCAGTGCATCGCTGCACGCGGGTCCTGGGAAAGATGGTGGCTTCTTACGAAGCAATTCCCTTCGGCAGGTTCCATGCCAGAATCTTTCAGTGGGACCTGTTGGACCAGTGGTCCGGATCGCATCTTCAGATGCATCGCTTGATAACCCTGTCTCCAAGAACCAGGGTGTCGCTACTGTGGTGGCTGCAGAGTGCCCATCTTCTAGAGGGCCGCAGGTTCGGCATACAGGACTGGGTCCTGGTGACCACGGATGCCAGCCTTCGAGGCTGGGGGGCAGTCACACAGGGAAGAAACTTCCAAGGACTATGGTCGAGTCAGGAGACTTCCCTTCACATAAATATTCTGGAACTAAGGGCCATCTACAATGCCCTAAGTCAAGCAAAATCCCTGCTCCTACACCAGCCGGTGCTGATCCAGTCAGACAACATCACGGCAGTCGCCCATGTAAATCGACAGGGCGGCACAAGAAGCAGGATGGCGATGGCGGAAGCCACAAGAATTCTCCGATGGGCGGAGAATCATGTACTAGCACTGTCAGCAGTGTTCATTCCGGGAGTGGACAACTGGGAAGCAGACTTCCTCAGCAGACACGACCTCCACCCGGGAGAGTGGGGACTTCATCCAGAAGTCTTCCAGATGCTGGTAAACCGTTGGGAAAAACCACAGGTGGACATGATGGCGTCCCGCCTCAACAAAAAGTTAAAAAGATATTGCGCCAGGTCAAGGGACCCTCAGGCGATAGCTGTGGACGCTCTAGTGACACCGTGGGTGTACCAGTCGGTTTATGTGTTCCCTACTCTGCCTCTCATACCAAAGGTATTGAGAATAATAAGAAAGCGAGGAGTAAACACCATTCTCGTGGTTCCGGATTGGCCAAGACGAGCGTGGTACCCGGAACTTCAAGAGATGCTCTCAGAGGACCCGTGGCCTCTACCGCTCAGACAGGACCTGCTACAACAGGGGCCCTGTCTGTTCCAAGACTTATCGCGGCTGCGTTTGACGGCATGGCGGTTGAACACCGGATCCTAAAGGAAAAGGGTATTCCGGAAGAAGTCATTCCTACGCTTATTAAGGCCAGGAAAGATGTTACGGCAAAGCATTATCACCGCATATGGCGGAAATATGTTGCATGGTGCGAGGCCAAAAAGGCCCAACAGAGGAATTTCAACTAGGTCGATTTCTGCATTTCCTGCAAGCAGGAGTGAATATGGGCCTAAAACTAGGCTCCATTAAAGTACAGATCTCGGCTCTGTCGATTTTCTTTCAAAAAGAACTAGCTTCAGTACCTGAAGTTCAGACATTTGTGAAAGGAGTGCTGCATATTCAGCCCCCATTTGTGCCTCCTGTGGCACCTTGGTATCTCAATGTGATGTTGAGTTTCTTAAAATCACATTGGTTTGAGCCACTAAAAACCGTGGATCTGAAATATCTCACGTGGAAAGTGGTCATGTTATTGGCCTTGGCTTCAGCCAGGCGAGTGTCAGAATTGGCGGCTTTATCATGTAAAAGCCCTTATCTGATTTTCCATATGGATAGGGCAGAATTGAGGACTCGTCCCCAGTTTCTCCCTAAGGTGGTGTCAGCGTTTCACCTGAACCAGCCTATTGTGGTGCCTGCGGCTACTAAGGATTTGGAGGACTCCAAGTTGCTAGACGTTGTCAGGGCCCTGAAAATATATGTTTCCAGGACGGCTGGAGTCAGAAAATCTGACTCGCTGTTTATCCTGTATGCACCCAACAAGCTGGGTGCTCCTGCTTCTAAGCAGTCTATTGCTCGCTGGATTTGTAGTACAATTCAGCTTGCACATTCTGTGGCAGGCATGCCACAGCCAAAATCTGTAAATGCCCATTCCACAAGGAAGGTGGGCTCATCTTGGGCGACTGCCCGAGGCGTCTCGGCTTTACAACTTTGCCGAGCAGCTACTTGGTCAGGGGCAAACACATTTGCAAAATTCTACAAATTTGATACCCTGGCTGAGGAGGACCTGGAGTTCTCTCATTCGGTGCTACAGAGTCATCCGCACTCTCCCGCCCGTTTGGGAGCTTTGGTATAATCCCCATGGTTCTTACGGAGTTCCCAGCATCCACTAGGACGTTAGAGAAAATAAGAATTTACTCACCGGTAATTCTATTTCTCGTAGTCCGTAGTGGATGCTGGGCGCCCATCCCAAGTGCGGATTGTCTGCAATACTTGTAAATAGTTATTGTTAACTAAAGGGTTATTGTTGAGCCATCTGTTGAGAGGCTCAGTTGTTTTTCATACTGTCAAACTGGATATAGTATCACGAGTTGTACGGTGTGATTGGTGTGGCTGGTAAGAGTCTTACCTGGTATTCTAAATCCTTCCTTATTATGTCTGCTCGTCCGGGCACGGTGTCCTAACTGAGGCTTGGAGGAGGGTCATAGTGGGAGGAGCCAGTGCACACCAGGTAGTCCTAAATCTTTCTAGAGTGCCCAGCCTCCTTCGGAGCCCGCTATTCCCCATGGTCCTTACGGAGTTCCCAGCATCCACTACGGACTACGAGAAATAGAATTACCGGTGAGTAAATTCTTATTTTCTTTAGTTGTGCCCAGTCTCCTGCGGAGCCGCTATTCCCCATGGTCCTTACGGAGTTCCCAGCATCCACTACGGACTACGAGAAATAGATTTACCGGTGAGTAAAATCTTATTTTTTATATATATATATATTGTAACACTGTAGGGGTGCAAGGCGCCTTTTCCTGGGGAATATGGCCGCACGCAGCAGCTGAGGAACAACACAAGTCCAGTTTCTGGTACAACTGACCCCGGCCAGTTTTATTGAAACAGAAAATAAAACAAACCCCAAAATAAAAATACCTTGCCTGTCCGGCACTAACTAAACATAAGATATTCCTAACTGTCACTAAACAAAACACAGAGTTCTTCAGTACATACTGTATAGCTTACTTGCATCAGAAAGCGTGTCTCTCACACACAGATCCTCCAGCCTTCCCAGGCAGTCTGCCCATACTAATCAGGTTAGAAGCACTATAACACTCTTACACAGCTGAAACCCTGATTAGCCCTCTGTGAGGCCAAAGACCCGAACTGGGCCCAATGTCTAGAACTCGCCTTATCTCTCTCTCAGAGCCTTTACCCAGCTTTTACAGCAAACTGAAAAGGTTCAGACAAAACAAAAAGCATTTTTCCTAGAAGTTAACATTTTCTAAAACATGTAAGACAAGAACCTGGGACAAATATACCTGCCCTCAAACACTATCCCAGTGTTCTTGTCACAATATATATATATATATATATATATATATAAAATGTGTGTGTGTGTATATAAATTTTTTAAATATTATAATTATTATACAATGCTACTCCGCCACTTACGGCTTGCTCCGGTGCCCTCCCCAGGGGCCACGTCCCCCATGCAATACTGAGGAATACAGAGGTGGCACGCAGAGATTTGTAACTTGAAGCAAAACATGTATTGTGAGGTCAACGTTTCGGGGACCACCTCCCCATCTTCAGGACAACAGTACAATGTGCAAACAAACCATTATATACATCAACTTACCCCCCATCGGGTCTCCCCAACGGCGTACGCCACAGCCCCGCCAGCCGAACTTCCTGCCCGGCGTCCTGCTGCGCACCTTGTGATGCGGAAGTGACGTCTTAGCACTCAGCCCGCCGCCTAGCCATGGCGGCACTGGACAACAAACATAGACACACATTAAAAGTTCTGTTAATGTGTAGAAGCTACTGTGTAACATCACATGAGTGTAATAATGGTGAAGCTGGTAAGCCGTTCTTGCACTGCCTCTTTGCAGGAGGCAGTGCAAGAACGGCTTTCTACTTGAGTTACTGTTTCAGTACCTCCTCCGCTGCACACAAAGGTGTTTTACTCAAGTCTCTTTGTAGTCCTGAAGCTGGATGAGACTGCATGGCCAATCTTGAACCTCAAATCCCTGATCCCTTATCTTCGAGTGTTTAAATTCCTGATGGAATCACGAAGAGCAGTGATAGCAAGTCTGGAGGAGGGGGAGTTTCTATTATCCCTGGATATTAAGGATGCATTCCTACATATCCCAATATGGCCCCCCCACCAAGCGTTCCTCCGGTTCGCTGTACTGGACCAACATTTCCAGTTTCAGGCCTTACCCTTTGGTCTCTACACAGCCCTAAGGGTATTCACGAAAGTCATGGCAGAGATGATGCTACAATTGTGCATGATGGGTATCAACATAATCCTTTACCTGGACGATCTCCTGATAAAAGCGATGTCCCGGGAACAGCTTCTGCACAGCATCGACTTGATTACTCGTCTGCTTACGGACCATGGATGGATCCTCAATTTCCAGAAATCTCGCCTGGAACCGTCTCAGAGAATTCAGTTTCTGGGAATGATCCTGGATACAGTGGCCCTCATTCCGAGTTGATCACTCGCTGCCGTTTTTCGCAGCGATCAGGTGAAAAAACGGCATTTATGCGCATGCGCTAAGTACTTTCACACAAAAGTTTGCAGTTTTACAGAAGCTCGAGCAACGTTTTTCAGTCGCTCGAGTGTTCGTAGTATGATTGACAGGAAGTGGTTGTTTCTGGGCGGAAACTCAGCGTTTTCAGGGAGTGTGCTAAAAAACGCAGGCGTGCCAGGAAAAACACAGGAGTGGCTGGAGAAACGGGGGAGTGGCTGGCCGAATGCAAGGCGTGTTTGAGACGTCAAACCAGGAACTAAACAGACTGCAGTCATCGCAAGATAGGAGTAGGTCTGGAGCTACTCAGAAACGGCATGAAATTTTTCCTATGCAGTTCTGCTAATCTTTCTTTGACGTCCTAGTGGATGCTGGGTACTCCGTAAGGACCATGGGGAATAGACGGGCTCCGCAGGAGACTGGGCACTCTTAAAAGAAAGATTAGGTACTATATCTGGTGTGCACTGGCTCCTCCCTCTATGCCCCTCCTCCAGACCTCAGTTAGAATCTGTGCCCGGCCAGAGCTGGATGCACCTAGTGGGCTCTCCTGAGTTCACTAGAAAAGAAAGTATTTGTTAGGTTTTTTATTTTCAGTGAGATCTGCTGGCAACAGACTCACTGCTACGAGGGACTGAGGGGAGAGAAGCAAACCTACCTGCTTGCAGCTAGCTTGTGCTTCTAAGGCTACTGGACACCATTAGCTCCAGAGGGATATAACACAGGGCCCGACCTCGATCGTCCGTTCCCGGAGCCGCGCCGCCGTCCCCCTTGCAGAGCCAGAAGACAGAAGATAAAGATGAAAAACGGCGGCTGAAGACTCCTGTCTTCATTAAGATAGCGCACTGCAGCTGTGCGCCATTGCTCCCATAGCACACTACACACTCCGGTCACCTACGGGGCCGACACCAGAATGGATGGATATGTGGAAGGTATTAACCGACAGTGTCAACTCTTTACATAAAAGGTTCGATGACGTAACAGCCTTGGGACAGCCGGCATCTCAGCCAGCGCCTGCCCAGGCGTCTCAGAGGCCATCAGGGGCTCAAAAACGCCCGCTAGCTCAGATGGCAGACACAGATGTCGACACGGAGTCTGACTCCAGTGTAGACGAGGATGAGATAAATGTACAGTCCACAAGGGCCATCCGACGCATGATTACGGCAATGAAAAATGTATTGCACATTTCTGACATTAACCCGGTTACCACTAAAAAGGGTATTATGTTTGGGGAGAAAAAGCAGCCAGTGACTTTTTCCCCATCTGATGAATTAAATGAATTGTGTGAAGAAGCGTGGGGTTCCCCTGATAAGAAACTAGTGATTTCTAAGAGGTTACTGATGGCGTACCCTTTCCCGCCAACGGATAGGTTACGCTGGGAGACATCCCCTAGGGTGGACAAGGCGCTCACACGATTATCTAAAAGGGTGGCACTGCCGTCTCAGGATACGGCCGCCCTAAAGGAGCCTGCAGATAGAAAGCAGGAGGCTATCCTGAAGTCTGTATATACACACTCAGGTACTATACTGAGACCTGCTATTGCTTCAGCATGGATGTGTAGTGCTGCAGCAGCATGGTCTGATACCCTGTCAGACAACATTGATACCCTCGGCAGGGATGGTATTTTGCTAACCATAGAGCATATAAAGGACGTTGTCTTGTATATGAGGGATGCACAGAGGGACATTTGCCGGCTGGCATCTAGAATTAATGCAATGTCCATTTCTGCCAGGAGAGTATTATGGACTCGGCAGTGGACAGGTGATGCTGATTCTAAAAGGCACATGGAGGTTTTGCCTTATAAGGGTGAGGAATTGTTTGGGGACGGTCTCTCGGACCTCGTATCCACAGCAACAGCTGGGAAGTCGACTTTTTTTACCTCAGGTTTCCTCACAGCCTAAGAAAGCACCGTATTATCAAGTACAGTCCTTTCGGCCTCAGAAGGGCAAGCGGGTCAGAGGCGCATCTTTTCTGCCCAGAGGCAGGGGTAGAGGGAAAAAGCTGCACCAGACAGCCAGTTCCCAGGAACAAAAATCCTCCCCTGCTTCCACTAAGTCCACCGCATGACGCTGGGGCTACACAGGTGGAGCCAGGTGCGGTGGGGGCGCGTCTCCGGAACTTCAGCGACCAGTGGGTTCGCTCACAGGTGGATCTCTGGGTTCTACAAGTGGTATCTCAGGGATACATGCTGGAGTTAGAGGCGACTCCCCCTCGCCGTTACCTCAAATCAGCCTTGCCAGCGGCTCCCAGGGAAAGGGAGGTAGTGCTGGCGGCTATTCACAAGCTGTACCTTCAGCAGGTGATAATCAAGGTTCCCCTCCTTCAACAGGGACGGGGTTACTATTCCACAATGTTTGTGGTACCGAAACCAGACGGTTCGGTGAGACCCATTCTAAATTTGAAATCCTTGAACACTTATGTAAGGAAGTTCAAGTTCAAAATGGAATCGCTCAGGACGGTTATTGCGAGCCTGGAAGAGGGGGATTTTATGGTGTCGCTGGACATCAAGGACGCTCACCAGGAGTACCTCAGGTTTGTGGTACAGGACTGTCATTACCAATTCCAGACGTTGCCGTTTGGTCTATCCACGGCACCGAGGGTATTTACCAAGGTAATGGCCGAAATGATGATACTCCTTCGGAAGAAGGGAGTTATAATTATCCCGTACTTGGACGATCTCCTTATAAAGGCGAGGTCCAGAGAGCAGTTGTTAGTCAGCGTGGCACTTTCTCGGGAAGTGTTGCAACAGCACGGCTGGATTCTGAATATCCCAAAGTCGCAGCTGATTCCTGCGACGCGTCTGCTCTTCCTGGGCATGATTCTGGACACAGAACAGAAGAAGGTGTTTCTCCCGGTGAAGAAGGCCCAGGAATTGTCATCGCTGGTCAGGGACCTCCTGAAACCAAAACAGGTGTCGGTGCATCACTGCACGCGAGTCCTGGGAAAGATGGTGGCTTCTTACGAAGCAATTCCCTTCGGCAGGTTCCAAGCAAGGATCTTTCAGTGGGATCTGCTGGACAAATGGTCCGGATCGCATCTTTAGATGCATCGGTTGATCACCCTGTCCCCAAGGGCCAGGGTGTCTCTGCTGTGGTGGCTGCAGAGTGCTCACCTTCTCGAGGGCCGCAGATTCAGCATACAGGACTGGATCCTGGTGACCACGGACGCAAGCCTCCGAGGATGGGGAGCAGTCACTCAGGGAAGGAACTTCCAGGGACAGTGGTCAAGTCAGGAGACTTCACTACACATAAATATACTGGAACTAAGGGCCATTTACAACGCCCTGAGTCAAGCAGAGCCCCTGCTTCAAAACCAACCAGTGCTGATTCAATCAGACAACATCACGGCGGTCGCCCATGTAAACCGCCAGGGCGGCACAAGAAGCAGGATGGCGATGGCAGAAGCCACAAGGATTCTCCGATGGGCGGAAAATCACGTGCTAGCACTGTCAGCAGTGTTCATTCCGGGAGTGGACAACTGGGAAGCAGACTTCCTCAGCAGGCACGACCTCCACCCGGGAGAGTGGGGACTTCATCCAGAAGTCTTCACGCAGATTGTAAACCGTTGGGAACGGCCATAGGTGGACATGATGGCGTCCCGCCTCAACAACAAGCTAAAAAAATATTGCGCCAGGTCAAGAGACCCTCAGGCGATAGCTGTGGACGCACTAGTGACACCGTGGGTGTACTAGTCGGTTTATGTGTTCCCTCCTCTTCCTTTCATACCCAAGGTACTGAGGATAGTAAGAAAGAGAGGAGTAAGAACTATACTCATCGTTCCGGATTGGCCAAGAAGAGCTTGGTACCCAGAACTACAAGAAATGATCTCAGAGGAACCATGGCCTCTGCCTCTCAGACGGGACCTGTTACAGCAGGGGCCCTGTCTGTTCCGAGACTTACCGCGGCTGCGTTTGACGGCATGGCGGTTGAACGCCGGATCCTAACGGAAAAGGGCATTCCAGATGAAGTGATTCCTACGCTGATTAAGGCTACGAAAGATGTGACAGCACAACATTATCACCGTATATGGCGAAAATATGTTGCTTGGTGTGAGGCCAGGAAGGGCCCTACAGAGGAATTCCAGCTGGGTCGATTCCTGCACTTCCTACAGTCAGGAGTGACTATGGGCCTAAAATTAGGATCCATAAAGGTCCAGATTTCGGCCCTATCTATTTTCTTTCAAAATGAACTGGCTTCACTACCTGAAGTTCAGACGTTTGTTAAGGGAGTGCTGCATATTCAGCCCCCTTTTGTGCCTCCAGTGGCACCTTGGGATCTTAACGTTGTGTTGGTTTTCCTGAAATCCCACTGGTTTGAGCCACTTAAGACCGTGGAACTAAAATATCTCACGTGGAAAGTGGTCATGCTATTGGCCTTAGCTTCGGCTAGGCGTGTGTCAGAATTGGCGGCTTTGTCGTGTAAAAGCCCTTATCTGATCTTCCATATGGACAGGGCAGAATTGAGGACTCGTCCCCAATTTCTCCCTAAGGTGGTATCAGCGTTTCATTTGAACCAACCTATTGTGGTGCCTGCGGCTACTCGGGACTTGGAGGACTCCAAGTTACTAGATGTAGTCAGGGCTTTGAAAATCTATGTAGCCAGGACGGCTGGAGTCAGGAAGACTGACTCGCTGTTTATCCTGCATGCGCCCAACAAGCTGGGTGCTCCTGCTTCAAAGCAAACTATTGCGCGCTGGATCTGTAACACGATTCAGCAAGCTCATTCTGCTGCAGGATTGCCGCATCCTAAATCAGTAAAAGCCCATTCCACGAGGTAGGTGGGCTCTTCTTGGGCGGCTGCCCAAGGGGTCTCGGCTTTACAACTTTGCCGAGCTGCTACTTGGGTCGGGTTCAAACACATTTGCTAAATTCTACAAGTTTGATACCCTGGCTGAGGAGGACCTTGCCTTTGCTCATTCGGTGCTGCAGAGTCGTCCGCACTCTCCCGCCCATTTGGGAGCTTTGGTATAATCCCCATGGTCCTTACGGAGTACCCAGCATCCACTAGGACGTCAGAGAAAATAAGAATTTACTCACCGGTAATTCTATTTCTCGTAGTCCGTAGTGGATGCTGGGAGCCCGTCCCAAAGTGCGGACTCTCTGCAATACATGTATATAGTTATTGCTTACCTAAAGGGTTATTGTTTTGAGCCATCTGTTGACTGAGGCTCAGTTGTTGTTCATACTGTTAACTGGGTATGGTTATCACAAGTTGTACAGTGTGATTGGTGTGGCTGGTATGAGTCTTACCCTGGATTCCAAATCCTTTCCTAGTAATGTCAGCTCTTCCGGGCACAGTTTCCTTAACTGAGGTCTGGAGGAGGGGCATAGAGGGAGGAGCCAGTGCACACCAGATATAGTACCTAATCTTTCTTTTAAGAGTGCCCAGTCTCCTGCGGAGCCCGTCTATTCCCCATGGTCCTTACGGAGTACCCAGCATCCACTACGGACTACGAGAAATAGAATTACCGGTGAGTAAATTCTTATTTTCGTTCGCACTTCTGCTAAGCTAAGATACACTCCCAGAGGGCGGCGGCTTAGCGTTTGCACTGCTGCTAAAAGCAGCTGGCGAGCGATCAACTCTGAATGAGGGCCAGTGTCTCAGAAGGTTTACCTTCCAAAGGTTAAGGCTTTGATTATTCAGCCTATGGTCCGCTCGGTACTGAAACCACGCTGGATCTCAATTCATCTTTGAATTCGCTTGCTGGGCAAGATGGTGGCCTCCTACGAAGCAATACAGTACGGGGAGGTTCCATGCACGGCCATTTCAACTGGATCTGTTGGACAAATGGTCAGGATCTCACATGCATCAGCATATAACCCTGTCGCCAAAAGCAAGGATATCCTTGCTATGGTGGCTACAAGTCTCCCATCTTGTGGAGGGTCGGCGTTTCAATACCCAGTCTTGGACTCTGTTAACAACGGATGCCTGCCTCCCGGGTTGGGGCGCTGTGACCCAAGGGGTGCAGTTCCAGGGAACATGGTAATTTCAGGAATCTGCTCTTCCAGTCACCATCCTGGAACTCGGAGCAATTTACAATGCTCTCCTACAGGCCTCATGCCTCCTTCGGTATTAGGCCATCCGGGTGCAGTCGGACAACGCCACGGCAGTAGCATACATCAGCCGACAGAGAGGAAATTAGAAGCAGGGCCGCAATGCGAGAGGTGTCAAGAATACTCCTCCGGGCGGAAGCCAACGCAAAGGCCTTCTCAGCCATTTACATTCCAGGAGTGGACAACTGGGAAGCAGATTTCCTGAGCAGGCACGACCTCCATCCGGGGATATGGGGCCTTCACCCTCAGGTGTTTCAACATCTTATTCACTGGTGGGGTTGTCCACAAATAGACCTGATGGCTTTTCGTCTCAACAAGAAGTTCCGTCGTAACTGTCCCAGAACAAGGGACCCGCAGTAGACTTACCAGTTCATTAACCTGTTTCCTCTTATTCCAAGAGTTCTAAAAAGACTCAAAAAGGAAAGAGTTTAGGCAATTCTCATTGCTGGATTGGCCTCGACGGGCCTGGTATGTGGACCTCCTGACCTTGTCTCTGGAGGAGCCCTGGCCTCTGCCGCTTCTCAAGGACCTCTAATCAACAAGGACCGTTTGTCTATCCAGACTTACAGCGGCTACGTTTGACAGCTTGGAAGTTGAGAGGGAGATTTTATCCAGAAAGGGTCTCCCGTCCAAGTTTGTTTCAAATATGATCCAGGCCCGTAAGGTGGTTGCCACCGTATTTGAAAGAAATATGTTTTCTCTAACGTCCTAAGTGGATGCTGGGGACTCCGTCAGGACCATGGGGAATAGCGGCTCCGCAGGAGACAGGGCACAAAAATAAAGCTTTAGGATTAGGTGGTGTGTACTGGGTCCTCCCCCCTATGACCCTCCTCCAAGCCTCAGTTAGGTTTTTGTGCCCGTCCGAGCAGGGTGCAATCTAGGTGGCTCTCTTAAGGAGCTGCTTAGAAAAAGTTTTTTAGGTTTCTTATTTTCAGTGAGTCCTGCTGGCAACAGGCTCACTGCATCGAGGGACTTAGGGGAGAGAATTTCAACTCACCTGCGTGCAGGATGGATTGGATTCTTAGGCTACTGGACACCATTAGCTCCAGAGTGAGTCGGAACACAGGTCTCACCCTGGGGTTCGTCCCGGAGCCGCGCCGCCGACCCCCCTTACAGATGCTGAAGATTGAAGGTCCGGAAACAGGCGGCAGAAGGCTCTTCAGTCTTCATGAAGGTAGCGCACAGCACTGCAGCTGTGCGCCATTGTTGTCACACACTTCACACCAAGCGGTCACGGAGGGTGCAGGGCGCTGCTGGGGGCGCCCTGGGCAGCAATATTTAATACCTTTTATGGCAAAAGAATACATCACATATAGCCATTGAGGCTATATGTATGTATTTAACCCATGCCAGTTATCTAAAACTACGGGAGAAAAACCCGCCGAAATAGGGGGCGGAGCTTATTCTCCTCAGCACACAGCGCCATTTTCCTGCTCAGCTCCGCTGTGAGGAAGGCTCCCAGGACTCTCCCCTGCACTGCACTACAGAAACAGGGTAAAACAGAGAGGGGGGGCATTTTTTTGGCGATATTTTGATATATTTAAGCTGCTATAAAGAACAACACTTATATAAGGTTGTTCCCATATATATTATAGCGCTTGGGTGTGTGCTGGCAAACTCTCCCTCTGTCTCCCCAAAGGGCTAGTGGGGTCCTGTCTTCGATAAGAGCATTCCCTGTGTGTCTGCTGTGTGTCGGTACGTGTGTGTCGACATGTATGAGGACGATGTTGGTGTGGAGGCAGAGCAATTGCCGATAATGGTGATGTCACCCCCCAGGGAGTCGACACCGGAATGGATGGCTTTGTTTATGGAATTACGTGATAATGTCAGCACATTACAAAAATCAGTTGACGACATGAGACGGCCGGCAAACCAGTTAGTACCTGCCCAGGCGTCTCAGACACCGTCAGGGGCTGTAAAGCGCCCTTTACCTCAGTCGGTCGACACAGACCCAGACACAGACACTGAATCTAGTGTCGACGGTGATGAAACAAACGTATTTTCAAGTAGGGCCACACGTTATATGATCACGGCAATGAAGGAGGCTTTGCATATCTCTGATACTGCAAGTACCACAAAAAGGGGTATTATGTGGGGGGTGAAAAAACTACCTGTAGTTTTTCCTGAATCAGAGGAATTAAATGATGTATGTGATGAAGCGTGGGTTAAACCAGATAGAAAAAGGCTAATTTCAAAAAAGTTATTAGCATTATACCCTTTCCCGCCAGAGGTTAGGGCGCGCTGGGAAACACCCCCTAGGGTGGATAAGGCGCTCACACGCTTATCAAAACAAGTGGCGTTACCGTCTCCTGATACGGCCGCCCTCAGGGATCCAGCTGATAGGAGACTGGAAACTACCCTAAAAAGTATATACACACATACTGGTGTTATACTGCGACCAGCCATCGCCTCAGCCTGGATGTGCAGTGCTGGGGTCGTCTGGTTGGATTCCCTGACTGAAAATATTGATACCCTGGATAGGGACAGTATTTTATTGACTATAGAGCAATTAAAGGATGCTTTCCTTTATATGCGAGATGCTCAGAGAGATATTTGCACTCTGGCATCGAGAGTAAATGCGATGTCCATATCTGCCAGAAGGAGTTTATGGACGCGACAGTGGTCAGGTGATGCGGATTCCAAAAGACATATGGAAGTATTGCCGTATAAAGGGGAGGAATTATTTGGCGTCGGTCTATCGGATCTGTTGGCCACGGCAACTGCCGGAAAATCCACCTTTTTACCTCAGACCCCCTCCCAACAGAAAAAGACACCGTCTTTTCAGCCGCAGTCCTTTCGGTCCTATAAGAACAAGCGGACAAAAGGACAGTCATATCTGCCTCGGGGCAGAGGAAGGGGTAAGAGAGGGCAGCAAGCAGCCCCTGCCCAGGAACAGAAGCCCTCCCAGGGTTCTGCAAAGCCCTCAGCATGACGCTGGGGCCTTACAAGCGGACTCAGGAGCGGTGGGGGGTCGACTCAAGAATTTCAGCGCACAGTGGGCTTGCTCACAGGTGGACCCCTGGATTCTGCAGGTAGTATCTCAGGGTTACAGGTTGGAATTCGAGAAGTCTCCCCCTCGCCGGTTCCTAAAGTCTGCTTTGCCAACGTCTCCCTCAGACAGGGCGACGGTATTGGAAGCCATTCACAAGCTGTTTTCTCAGCAGGTGATAGTCAAGGTACCCCTCCTACAACAGGGAAAGGGGTATTACTCCACGCTAATTGTGGTACCGAAGCCGGACGGCTCGGTAAGACCTATTCTAAATCTGAAATCTTTGAACCTGTACATACAAAAATTCAAGTTCAAGATGGAGTCACTCAGAGCAGTGATAGCGAATCTGGAAGAAGGGGACTTTATGGTGTCCCTGGACATAAAGGATGCTTACCTACATGTCCCAATTTGCCCTTCACATCAAGGGTACCTCAGGTTCGTGGTGCAAAACTGTCATTATCAGTTTCAGACGCTGCCGTTTGGATTGTCCACGGCACCTCGGGTCTTTACCAAGGTAATGGCCGAAATGATGATTCTTCTGCGAAGAAGAGGCGTATTAATTATCCCTTACTTGGACGATCTCCTGATAAGGGCAAGGTCCAGAGAACAGCTGGAGGACGGAGTAGCACTAACCCAACTAGTGCTGCAACAACACGGGTGGATTCTGAATTTTCCAAAATCTCAGTTGACCCCGACGACACGTCTGCTGTTCCTGGGAATGATTCTGGACACGGTTCAGAAAAAGGTGTTTCTTCCGGAGGAGAAAGCCAGGGAGTTATCCGAACTTGTCAGGAACCTCCTAAAACCAGGGAAAGTGTCTGTGCATCAATGCACAAGAGTCCTGGGAAAGATGGTGGCTTCTTACGAAGCGATTCCATTCGGCAGATTCCACGCACGAACTTTTCAGTGGGATCTGCTGGACAAATGGTCCGGATCGCATCTGCAGATGCATCAGCGGATAACCTTATCGCCACGGACAAGGGTGTCTCTTCTGTGGTGGTTGCAGAGTGCTCATCTGTTAGAGGGCCGCAGATTCGGCATACAGGACTGGGTCCTGGTGACCACGGATGCCAGTCTGAGAGGCTGGGGAGCGGTCACACAGGGAAGAAACTTCCAGGGGAGTATGGTCAAGCCTGGAGATGTCTCTTCACATAAATATACTGGAGCTAAGAGCGATTTACAATGCTCTAAGTCTGGCAAAACCCCTGCTTCAGGGTCAGCCGGTGTTGATCCAGTCGGACAACATCACGGCAGTCGCCCACGTAAACAGACAGGGCGGCACAAGAAGCAGGACAGCAATGGCAGAAGCTGCAAGGATTCTTCGCTGGGCGGAAGATCATGTGATAGCACTGTCAGCAGTATTCATTCCGGGAGTGGACAACTGGGAAGCAGACTTCCTCAGCAGACACGATCTACACCCGGGAGAGTGGGGACTTCATCCAGAAGTCTTCCACATGATTGTGAACCGTTGGGAAAAACCAATGGTGGATATGATGGCGTCCCGCCTCAACAAAAAACTGGACAGGTATTGCGCCAGGTCAAGAGACCCTCAGGCAATAGCTGTGGACGCTCTGGTAACACCGTGGGTGTTCCAGTCAGTGTATGTGTTCCCTCCTCTGCCTCTCATACCAAAGGTACTGAGAATTATACGGCAAAGGGGAGTAAGAACGATACTAGTGGCTCCGGATTGGCCAAGAAGAACTTGGTACCCGGAACTTCAAGAGATGCTCACGGAGGATCCGTGGCCTCTACCTCTAAGACCGGACCTGCTTCAGCAGGGACCGTGTCTATTCCAAGACTTACCGCGGCTGCGTTTGACGGCATGGCGGTTGAACGCCGAATTCTAAGGGAAAAAGGCATTCCGGAAGAGGTCATTCCTACACTGGTAAAAGCCAGGAAGGAGGTGACTGCACAACATTATCACCGCATTTGGAGAAAATATGTTGCGTGGTGTGAGGCCAGGAAGGCCCCCACGGAGGAATTTCAACTGGGTCGATTCCTACATTTCCTGCAAACAGGATTGTCTATGGGCCTCAAATTGGGGTCCATTAAGGTTCAAATTTCGGCCCTGTCGATTTTCTTCCAGAAAGAATTGGCTTCAGTTCCTGAAGTCCAGACTTTTGTAAAAGGAGTACTACATATACAGCCCCCGGTTGTGCCCCCAGTGGCACCGTGGGATCTTAATGTAGTCTTGGATTTTCTCAAATCCCATTGGTTTGAGCCGCTCAAATCGGTGGAGTTGAAGTATCTTACATGGAAAGTAACCATGCTACTGGCCCTGGCTTCAGCCAGGAGAGTATCAGAATTGGCGGCTTTATCATATAAGAGCCCATATCTGATTTTCCATACGGACAGGGCAGAACTGAGGACACGTCCTCATTTTCTGCCTAAGGTGGTGTCAGCGTTTCACCTGAACCAGCCTATTGTGGTGCCTGCGGCTACTAACGATTTGAAGGATTCCAAGTTGTTGGACGTGGTCCGGGCATTGAAAATATATATTTCAAGAACGGTGGGAGTCAGAAAGTCTGACTCACTGTTTATATTGTATGCACCCAACAAGATGGGTGCTCCTGCTTCTAAGCAGACGATTGCTCGTTGGATTTGTAGCACAATTCAACTTGCACATTCTGTGGCAGGCTTGCCACAACCTAAATCGGTCAAGGCCCATTCCACAAGGAAAGTGGGCTCATCCTGGGCGGCTGCCCGGGGGGTCTCGGCATTACAACTCTGCCGAGCTGCTACTTGGTCAGGGGCAAACACATTTGCAAAATTCTACAAATTTGATACCCTGGCTGAGGAGGACCTTGAGTTCTCTCATTCGGTGCTGCAGAGTCATCCGCACTCTCCCGCCCGTTTGGGAGCTTTGGTATAATCCCCATGGTCCTGACGGAGTCCCCAGCATCCACTTAGGACGTTAGAGAAAATAAGAATTTACTTACCGATAATTCTATTTCTCGTAGTCCGTAGTGGATGCTGGGCGCCCATCCCAAGTGCGGATTGTCTGCAATACTTGTACATAGTTATTGTTACAAACAAATTCGGGTTGTTATTGTTGTGAGCCGTCTGTTCAGAGGCTCCTACGTTTGTCATACTGTTAACTGGGTTCAGATCACAAGTTATACGGTGTGATTGGTGTGGCTGGTATGAGTCTTACCCGGGATTCAATATCCTTCCTTATTGTGTACGCTCGTCCGGGCACAGTATCCTAACTGAGGCTTGGAGGAGGGTCATAAGGGGAGGAGCCAGTACACACCACCTAATCCTAAAGCTTTATTTTTGTGCCCTGTCTCCTGCGGAGCCGCTATTCCCCATGGTCCTGACGGAGTCCCCAGCATCCACTACGGACTACGAGAAATAGAATTATCGGTAAGTAAATTCTTATTTTTTGGTGTGAGTGTAGAAAATATTCCCCTGTGGAATGTTGTCTGGGCCGTTTCTACTGTTCCTACAGGCAGGCGTGGATAAAGGCCTACGATTAGGCTCTATCAAAGTTCAGATTTCGTCTCTATGTTCTTCCAGAAACAACTGGCAGTAAATCCTGAAGTACAGACTTTTCAAAAAAAAAGGGGGTTATGCACATTCAACCTCCCTTTGTCCCTCCCACAGCTCCTTGGGATCTCAGTGTGGTCTTGATTTTTCTCCAGTCGGACTGGTTTGAACGCTTGCATAGGGTAGACTTGAAATATCTAACGTGGAAGACAGTCATGTTGCTGGCCTTAGCCTCTGCAAGACGTGTGTCGGAATGGGGGGCCTTATCCTATAAGAGCCTGTACTTGATATTTCATGAGGATAGGGCAGAACTCGCCCACACTTTTTTTTGCTAAAGGTAGTGTCGGCCTTTCATGAACTCAACCATTTGTGGTTACAGTGTTATTTGACACACCCGTTGCTCCAAAGTCCATGGATGTGGTGAGGGCTTTGAGGATTACATCAGAAGGACTGTCATCACAGGAACTCGCTGTTTGTCCTTTATGATGCTACTAAATTGGTCGCACTGCCTCCAAGCAATCCATTGCTCGTTGGATTAAATTGACTATTCAACACGCCTATACTACGTCAGCTCTACCGCTTCCGAGTTCTATTCAGGCCCACTCCACGAGGTTGGTGGGTTCTTCCTGGGCGGCTGCCTGGGGTGTCTTGGCCTTACAGTTGTGCCGGGCAGCTACTTGGTCTGGTTCGAACACGTTTGTCGAGTATATGGGTTCGACACCTTGGCCAAGGATGACCTTCAGTTTGGTCAGGCTGTTTTGCAGGGGTCTTAGCACTCTTCCACCCATTCTGGAAGCTTTGGGACATCCCCATGGTAATCCACTATTCCCCAGTATCCACTACGACGTTAGAGAGAATAGGAATTTAATACCTACCGGTAATTCCTTTTCTCGTAGTCCGTAGTGGATACTGGGCGCCCGCCTCAGTGCATCGTTTTCCTGCTTACCTGGTTGTAAGTGTTCTTGGTTGGGTTTGCTGTTGCTTTCCCTGTTCCATGTTGGATAGGGTTGCTATCCTTCTATAGTTAGCGTTGCTTTCCTCTGTTACGGTTAGCTCTGCTATCTTTGTTGTTGTTGTGTGTTGATTCGTTACCTCACCGCTTTGTGTTTATAGCCTCTCAAAGTATGTTTGTCTCCTCGGGCACCGTTTCCTAGACTGAGTCTGCTAGGAGGGGCATAGAGGGAGGAGCCAGCACACACTATCAATTTCTTAAAGTGCCAGGCTCCAGTGGACCTGATCTATACCCCATGGTAATTTACTATTCCCCATTATCCACTACGGACTACGAGAAAAGGAATTACCGGTAGGTATTAAATTCCTAATTTTCCTTCTCTGGTTCAGTTAATTGCAAACAAAATACATTTCAAATTTTAATCGTATATTTTAAATTGGAGGGGGGTGGTAAGGAAAGGGCAAGCTCTTGGGAACAGATTCTTCTTCATAGGGGAAATAGCATTCCAATAGCAGAACATATCTTCCAAGGGGATCAGTTTGTGATCCTGCCGTACGGGATGCCGATTGTCAGTATACTGACATCGGCATACTGGGTGCTAGAATGCCGGCAGGGGGGCGAGTGCAACGAAACCCCTTGCGGGCTCGTTCACAGGTTCTATTCTCCCTCTGAGGGTGTCGTGGACATCCGTAGAGAGGGAATCGCCTACCTTGCAGGTATTCTGGCGGTGGTATAGTACCCCCGTCGGGATCCCGGCATCGGTATTGAGACAGCCAGGACCCCAACAAGCGGTATGTTAAACGCATACCCTTCCAAGTGTATCTGACAAATGTTTGAGATGGTGACTCTCTGCCTGTATACAGAGTAGGCTGCATCTATGTAGGTGCAACACTCCCCTGAATTTGCTTGTGAATGTTGCAGTCATCACTATCAGTGCTTGTTTGTGCCAGGCGTGTCTTTAGTGCAAGAGATCTGTTTGATATCGGATGGATCTCTGCAAAAGTACACCTATGAATATCCCGGCAATTCCATCTCAATGCCCATGACACACCAACAAAACACTTATCCTACACTCAGCGGCCAGTGGAGATGCTACGGCTTGCCCGTAGTTGCTGAACGCTGCATGTTTTGATTTCGATGCAGTTGCTAAAAATGATCAGATCCATCTGTTAAAGTGGTTAACTCTGAAACTCTGGTGCCAAGAGTGAAGCATGGTGGAGGCTCAGTGATGATATGGCAGCCCAACTCATTGTACTCTGCCGGCCCCATTATCACCATGCATGGTTCAGTCACTGCCAAGGACTATGTAAACATTTTGGCCGAACAGGTCACACACATGAATAGAAAAAACAATTCATCCTGTGGCGCTGCACAATGAAGCAGAAGAGAGTACAAAATAGGTCACCAAACCTATATAAACACATACAGAGGAAAAAAAGGTACAATATCACTTGCACTCCAATTGTCCAACAATTTAGATGATCCTTAATGTGATGATTACACAATAAAGTCAAATGATGTTTTAACCGATGATCACATAAAAGAAAAAACAAACATAGCATAGTGTAATACTGTAATATAAACTCAGTTCCTCCAATAGGTGTACGAAAATGATGGATGTGCAGATAGTCCCGACAGAATTCCAGAATCCTCCTCCTTTTATGATGACACCCAAAGTGGTGATAGATATATACACCAACGATTCTTACATGTATGCTTACTTGTAGCAAATGGATGTGAAGCACATAAAGGTTTCTTTGAACTTCTAGTAGTTCCTCCCTGGGTATGAGTGGGAATTGATGTCTCTCATTGCATATGTATAGAGCCAGAAAGGGACCGTATTAAAAAACAAAAACTATTTATTTATTGCAATAGTAAATCCATAAAAATTGGTAAAGATAACCATACCATATAAATTTGAAATCCACTGACGGATGTAACCCGGTTATCAGTATGCAGTGGGATCAAAGATATGGATTTTGGTAGTCTGCCCAATCTTAAAACACTATTTCAACGCTCTTTCCAACAATAATGAACATTCTAAATAATGCTTCCAGTTGAGGATATAATGCAAATCTTTCACTACATTTCATATAATACAATACTTCATATTTTGTGCCTGCGACTTCAGTACATTACTGGACCATTCAAAGGCTTGCAACAGAACAACCACTGCATCAAGATGCCCAAAGCATATTAAAAATGCACTTAACCATTTCAACCTCATAAACCCAGTGCCATCAGCCACAACTATACACACCTGTCTGGCCGCACCATCAGTGTGCATTTCACCCTTCTGTGCTTGCTCGGGATCACATCCCGACATACCAGAATTGGTCTTCACTTCCTTGCTGCCCAGTGTAAACCGCATCGGTCCACGTATGTGCAACAGCTATTCACCAATTGGTCAGTTGCCGGCAATACACCAGTGCAGTCTAAACAGACAGCGAGGTAATCTAAACGGTTCCTATTTCCCTTGGGAAAAGACTGTGCTAACATTTAATATCTTTAATGCTGGACAGCGGGTGCTGCTGTTAATGAAATTGAAATAATGCAAGAACTATTGCCAAATATTACACACAAAAGCATATTAAATATCCTAATGACAAAATACATAAGTTAAATAAGCCTATCCATAATCCGATGCAAAGTCCACAACTCATATTTCTTTAGGGTGGACAGCAAATCAAAACATTTATAATTTACATCTCATGAAGTTCCCTTGGTGCAATTTTCCCAAGCGTAGAACTCCGTTTGGCTTCCTTTTTCCATAACGATCGCTCCCTATCACCACCCCTCTTAGGCTTTGGCACATGGTCAATCACCATGCATTTTAACATTGCTATTTGGTGGCGTTGCTCAATGAAATGGTAAGGAAATGGTTTGTGCGTATGGTCACACGCCATAGCTTGTCTTACCGATGAGCAGTGATTTGCCATTATGTCACGGAAGCATCTGGATGTCATTCCTATATAATATGAACCACACAGGCACATCAAAATATAAATTACAAAGGAAGACATACATGTAAGCCAGTGTTTGACGGGATGTTCTTACCTGTATGTGGATGGGCAATCTAATTCCCAGCAATCATCCCATTACACGTTGTGCATGCAAAGCATCTAAAACACCCAGGATTTTTCTTTTGTAGGTAGGTGTTAATATATTGTTTCTGAAAGATTTTTTGTGTGCCTCATTAACAGCTGTGTGAGGTTAGGTTCCCTACTGAAGGCCACTACAGGTGACTTGAAATTGGTCTTTAAAGCACCATCAGAACGAGTTATGGGCCAATTCTTTTTCACTGACCTTGCAAAGTTGGAAGCATGAATATCGAACTACAAGTCTGCTGTCTGTCGCCCCTCTTTTGGGTGGGTGATCCCTTCCATAAATCATTCATACTCTTCAAGCATCTCTTAATGACCCTTAAGTAATATCCCTTCTCAGCAAATTTTGTTGCCATCTCCTGTATCTGTCTTTCTGCTTTAGTATCAGAATTTTGTAAAACTCGCAAAAATTGTGATAATGGCAAATAATAGTGTTTCTATCTGTGCTTTTACGATATAACGCTGTTCCAAGAGAACTACCATCTCGATAAATTAGTATATAAAAAAAATTGAGTCTGCTTGGTCTGAATGTTGCAAGTTAGCCTAATAGGAGTACTAAGGGTGTTTAAACTAGTTACCTTCTCATAGAAGTTTTCTTTAGTGCCCTTCCACAGGACATGTATGTCATAGTGCAGAATGCTGGGACCCCATTTCGGATAATTATATACCCACTCGTACTTGGTCGAAAACAAATTGGCGTACACTGGGGCCAAATTAGAACCCATGGCGGTCCCAGTACTCTGCATATAAAAGTATTCTCCATATTGCAAATGACTGGTGCACTGTACCAACTTACTTATATAATCTATGGGTGGCCCAAAGTAGTCTGAAGTGCTTCCCTTACCGATTGTACTCCTTGATCAAGTGGTATAAAGAGATACAACATCCATTGTGGCAAAAAATACATTATCGAGTAAAACACCAATTCCCTTTAGTTTGGACAGAAGGTCAGGAGTATCCCCAATATAGATTTCACTCTCTACCACAATCGGCTGCAAAAGGAAGTGAGTATACTGTGCCAGCGGTTGTAGAACAGACTCGCGTCCTGACACTATTGGACGACCTGGTGGTTTAATTAATGTGTTATGGATTTTGGGAATACTGTACATTATGGACTGTTGTACATCCATCTGTCCGATAAAATCACCAGGTTTTCGTCCAACCATCTATGTTTTTAAATCCATTATCTAACAATACTGTATATCAACACTGGCTTTAATGTCCATCATAGGATTATACTGTAACCTCTTATAAGTCTGTGTTTAATTTTTGTCTAATATCGGAATCATAGTCCTTGAAATCCAACACCACTACCTCCTCACCGTTTATCGGCCATACAGATGTCCTCTTTATTACGTAACTATATCATAGCCTCACGCTGTCCCATACTTAAATTATAGTAGCGGCAGTGTCCCCTGCGTTTCCTGATTGAGGGTCAGAAGTTCTCACACTCTTGAGCATCCCTGGGATAGTAATGTCATTCCAAGATGATTTTTTCCTGAAAAAATTCTCTTAATCTTATTTTCTGCCCTAATTAACAGATTCTTCATCATCCGTCAGTACACGTGTGGATAGGTTAAATACAGTACATTGTCCCTTAGAATGAAGAAAAAAAAAAGACTAGAACCTTGAGGGACTGGTACTGCTTTCTACACCTGCTTTCTGTGAACGACGTTCACAGACACTTCGGGGGGTATGCACCTACTGACGGGCTCACGATATATCGGCCAGTGTTTACCCAGCTTAAAGTTATAGGTTAAACCCATCAAGTGGATCTTACTTGCGACTAAGTAGGTGTTACTGGGTGGCAAAGGGACGTTCACATGTAGGATAAATGTTTCATGGGCGTGTTGATGGAATTGCTGGCTAGGTATGGCTGGTGCAAATGCCTTCCGATGACCATGACTGCTTTCACCTGCAGATGGATGGCGATTGTCACATAGATGTGACCAGCTGAATACAGATGGAAATCTGCATGTATTTCCGAACTTGCAGCTGCTTTATGTGCAACTCTGAATAGAATTGTATGGGAACTCAAAAGCGTTAAGGTTTTGTTGCCTTGATTGGTCAATGATCCATTTAAGTCATCTAATGATTTATTCTCTGCAAATTTACTATGTGCTGCAACTGGCATATGTTTCTTTCCGTCCACATTGTTTTTTTTTTTCTTGTTTCTTTTTGTTTCATAGCCTTTTTGCCATATTCACTTTTCCTGTTTTCCAGGTCCTCAGCGGGATGCCACAACAGCTCGTGAATTCATTCTGAAAATGTTTGTGGATCTGAATCCCGATAGCGACAAAATAATCTACTCCCACTTCACCTGTGCTACAGACACAGAGAACATCCGCTTTGTATTCGCTGCTGTCAAAGACACCATCCTTCAGCTAAACCTGAAAGAGTACAACCTGGTGTGACCAGGCACCCCAGCTCTCCTACTCGCCTACATGGTGCAGTCCCACTCACTAGCAGACAGTGAAGCACCTGTAAATGAGGAGGAGCCTCCAGTCCTACTTTTTGTTTTATTACTTTTATTTTTTAAATTGGTGGGTTTTTTGTTTTTGCAAAATTAGTGCGAATGCAGCACAGTGCTGCAAGTTTGCCTTTGATATAAGTGGTAAAATTCATGTGATTTTTATTTTTTTATATGTATTTTAAATTGTTTCTACAAAAACAAAAGTGTTTCTTCATCAGTTACGATGAGATGAGGTGAATGGAGGCAATGGGGCTTTTAGTATAGTGTATGCATTTACATCCTACCATCTTCCTTACACTTCTGTTTAGTTTTGATGAAGATGTGTCCCCATTGCCAGTATTTTCTTGCCTCCGACTTGGTTTCACGGGCTTCGGCCCACAGTCATTTCCCACCTCCGTTTTTATTTTATTCCGGTGCAATTTAAGATGCATTGCATGTTTTAACACTAAATACAAATGACAGGGCTAAAAATCTGTATACTTTTTAGGGATGACAAAATCAGTTTGTGTGTATGTATATTGTATATCATTATTATTATTTTTTTTATATATATATATTTTGAACATATCTAAACCGTTATTTCCCCTCCATTATTTCACTTTTTTTTTATTTTTATGTGTCTAGGTTGCATATCATCTGGCTTTACAGGGATATGTCTCAAAACCACTGAGTAAAGTTGGGAGATACCATAGTATTTTAATGTTTGCAGAGGGACCAGTGTAAAAAGGAAGTTGTACATCCACAACTTATCCTCAAGCAAACTTGGACAGAGAAGTAGAACTAGAAACTATGACTTCTCATGCACAACTTGATCCATCGTGCCACCCCTTTTTTCATTTAGGGTGGTCAAAGACACCAGTGGCTTAGAATGTATGTGTTGTGCCAGATGTTGGCAACTAGTAATTCCATTATATTTAGAGTTCACAATGCACAGTATATTTCTTTAGAGATCTGTCTGGATTTTGACTTTAAAATATATATTTATATTTGGGGCTGGGGGCACTGTCATATTCGTGCCACTCTTGGGATGAAAAGTTGTAAAGGACACTAAATTATTTGGAGGATCATGTGACCATTACTGTAAAATATTAGATGTCACTAACGTATTCCGTGACCATATAAAAGCACAAGGCCACAGATAATTTCTAATATTTTTCATTTACAGTAACATGGAGTCGTCATTCCTTACAATGTGCAAGGTTGTGAAATACAAAAACTCCATTTAATCGCCAGCTGCTGATTTGTTCCTGTGCTAATCTCCAGTTTGTTTACGCCAAGCTGTGGCCTGTGCCATAGCAGTAATTCAGCTGCATCCCTAGGTTCACAGGAAGGTGCAATAATGCATTTTAAGGACACTACGTAACAGGCGTCATCACTAGGCTCTATTACTGTTGAGACAGAGCCCATGGTACAGAGCCTGAAGCATTTAGAATTCATTACAAAGTCCTACTACCCTCTTTTGTCACTTTAACTTGATTTTTGAGACAATGTGTAGTTTTGTATACTAATTAACTCTAGCTTTCTGGCTTCACGACACTCAACAGAATAGTGCCAGGTCCATTTTCCCCTGTACTGAAAACAGCTGCCATTTGCTGAGTCGCAATCTTTTCTTTAGAGTAGAACTTCCCCAAGTACACACTTTCATTTGAACTATTTTAACACAGGTGTTTGTACAGCATGCCAAGATGATGCTGCCCCCCTGTGGTATTCAGTGGCTTTCAAATAAGTGACTACAGGTGTACAGGCTAAATAAATACACAGTATTACAGCAGACTTAACCATCAGAGAATAACCCTTTTCCTCTTACCTGCTCTTCTCCTTCCTTGAGGGTTACCTGCATCCCAATAAACCCAGTACACTAACTTTTGATTATGTATATCTCACTGACAGATGAGATACTGACCGTATAAACTAAGAACTGACTTTCTGTGTTAAGTTGATAATTTGCTGCTGAATTTGGGTTAGAGCTTTTTCTGCAATTGTCCCCTTTTCAAATATGGCTTTCTTCAAGTTTTTAACGTGCCTTATGCATTCAATTGAACGGAGTCTACTATACCCTAGAAATGACAGTATATAAAGGGCAATAATATTTTGTGGATTTATTTACTTAGATCGCAGGTGACAACATGCTACAAAATATGGTATTGTGTTTTGACTCTTTCATTAAGAGTGTAATTGAAATAGTAATTCTAAAGGTTACATTTTTTTGTAAAGGTGTCATATAATTTTCGGACTTTAACCGTAAGATATTTATATTGTGTCCCCAAAACATTGCGTTGTTTAGTGCTCAACTATGGTATGTACTCCCTGGACTAGTGTTACAAGCCTAACCTCCCTGTCGTCACTGGGCATACTACATTGTTGGTCTAGCAGGTCTACAGGTGTGCCCTTGCATTTTTGGTGTCCAGCCAGGATCTCTTGGGAATACAGTATAGTTAATGTTATGGCATCATGAACATAAAATAAATTGCTTTTCAATGATTTTTCCTTCTAATCGCAAGTGTCAATAACACTGCATATACGGTAACCTATTGGTAAAGTCTACAAGCGGTCTTTAGTATTTTTCCGTCTTTTGCCAATGTTGAAAGTGTTTTGTTTCTGTGGGCTGTTTGCCATAATGTCCCTTTTTATATGGGCGTAGGTTTTATCTGCCTTTTTCCACAGAGTGACATTCCTTGACATTTGCACTTTGTGCCCAGTAAAATATATCCTGATCTGTTGTTCTGGTGGCAGCTGCACTCTAATTTGTGGTCTCCCAATATTCCAGAGCATGATCCTGTGAGAACACTAAATAAAGTTCACTACTTTAAAAAATAAATATATATATATATATATATATATATATATATATATATATATTCTGTATTATAAGTTTGGGCTCTGAAATCACTTTTTGTCTTATCAGTTTGCAGTGTTTCGCAATTCATTCTGTTATGTATGATATACTATGTGTAGTTTTGTTTTGTTTTTTCGTTTCTTTTTAAAAATATGCAATTGTGATTGTCGAGAAACACCAATCCTCCCTTCCCACATTGCCATTTCATTATTGCACTGTGTAAAGAAATTCTGATATACAATTCCCAGTCTACTGAACTATTGTTAAATTTATTTCCTATTAGAGTGATGTCCGTCAAGATAGTTTTAGATGCAACGTTTTGGTCCTCCACTTTTATAAGTCACGAAGGCAAAACTGCAAGCTTTTATAGGAAAGACCTTGTTTTTACTTTATATTTTCTGCTACCTCCTTAGTGCTGTCCCTATTGTTTCCTCCCAACACTCCCCACACCAGGCCTTCCTGTTGCCATCTCCCTTTCTATTTGTTCTTGTTACTGTCTATAGTAAAAGTGCCAAAGTTGTGGTAAACATGGAGCTTTACAGCCCAGCATTTTTTTTTTTTTTTTTTTTTGTAGACCATGGTTCGTTTCTTCACATTTTGTTTCTTTATCTAGATAATGCTATTCCAGTGTGTTCCCTTCAGTCAATATCTGATAATAAGAAAGCCTATAGTATCTTCTTATTTGTTTAGCAAACAACTGATTTCAAATATAGTCACTGGGACATGTAATACTAAAACAGTCTTTCTGGTATTGTTGCTCTTCAGTGTTAAGGAATGTGATTAATGTAATACTTTCCTGTATTGTTAATTTACATATTGTAAATCTGTGTTACAAGAAGTGTGTATGTACAGCCCTTATGCTGACAGTAATGCGGAGAGTGAGGTAGAAGGCTTGTATATTATTTATTTACTCCAAATGATTCTAAACAATTTCCACCTTTCTGTGTTTCTAAATGGAGAGACTGTTAATTAGCGTGGCATTGTCTATACTCTCGCTGATTTGTGACAAATCCTTCTGCATATTCATGTGACCCATATCTGTACACACTTCCCACCTCCCAAAAGCAGATTGAAGACCATTTAATTTCGCCTCTTTGTCCTTACTGCAGTGTCTTAAATAATTCTTTAGTTTGTAGCAGGGAGAGTGTAAGAATGACTGACTGTGAATTGTGTCCTGAGTACACGTTTATTATGGGGTATTGTTAAAGATGTACATTAAGGACAAGACACAAAATGCAACTGGTATTGTAACCGCTGCAAAATAATTATTGTCAAAATGTATTTGGTTGTTTTTTTTGTTTTTGTTTTTTTTTTATTATTCAAACCCAGGCTCTAAAAAGCTTATTTCCATTATTATGGTAAACAGTATAAATATACCTATATTTTAGTCTTGGTAGCTTTGTGTGGAAAGGGAGAACTCCTAAACACAAATACATTCCTTCACAGCAGCTTTTGTCAAACCTATACACAACTCGTTATACCACAGCTAACAGCACTTGGTCTAATTTATTCTGAGGGAATTCGGAGACTTTGGATTCCACATACGGGGGGCTCAGTAACCATAACCAAGGGCCCAGGTTTGATTTCTGCACCACAGGTGAAATTATCCATAACGTTTTCTGGAGTTTGGAGAGTATGTGATTATACGGGTCACTTTTTATATTCTGCAACTTGCTCACATTATAGTTTTTGTTCTGAATGTTCTGCAAATTGAATCCCTCTACACTGGAGGATCAGTAGCAGAACTAAAACAGAACTCCTTCCGCTAGTCTATACAAGCTGTATCCTTCATATCTAGGCACTTGGTAAATGGCATTTTTTTTTTCTTCTGTTTTTTTTTGTTTATGGTTTCTTGTTCCTTAAACTGATTGCTTAATCTCCTGTCCCCTTGTGCTGACTGATCTCCCCTGTTGCTCAAATGCACACTGGAATTTGATTTTCATATTGTGCTCCTCAAAATAAATTGTTTCAAATTCGACAATATTTGTTCCTTGACTTTTTTTCCCCATTGATTCTGTGTGAAATGTGACCAAATAAATGGATATCTTAAACACAAGAAAGTAGGAGTAACAGTGGTAGAGTATATTATTCTATAGCAGAGGTTCTCAAACTCTGTCCTCAGGGGCCCACACAGTGCATGTTTTGCAGGTCTCCTCACAGAATCGCAAGTGAAATAATTAGCTCCACCTGTGGACCTTTTAAAATGTGTCAGTGAGTAATTAATACACCTGTGCACCTGCTGGGTTACCTGCAAAACATGCACTGTGTGTGCCCCCGAGGACAGAGTTTGAGAACCTCTGTTCTATAGCTTGGTTGATTAATTAGCTGGGTGATCCCTGGTCAGTACCCAGAGCAAGGCTTACTGTCGAAAAAGCAGAGAGCTGGACGCTTGGACGCACGTTGCACACCCAAAGCATTCTGTGGCTGCTCCAAGCAGCAGCACTACTAGCATGGGGTGTTAAGGGCACCGTGCTAGCCAGATGTAGGGGCAGTGATGCCTGGGTCATGGCACTGCTTGCACACCCTTCTTTTTGGTACTGTCCCTGGTGCAAGCTATAAGAACTATACAATACAATTAACATGAGTCATGTTTAACCAAAAGGAATAGATGCAGACAACATATATAAAGCAAGTCCAATACATAATAGACTCAGAATGTTAGTAGTGCAGACAGTTTCGATTTTGTACATTCAACTTACTGATAAGCATTTTTTTCTGCATTATTGAATAATGAGTGGTTGGGGCCTCTTCAGCAGGTCTTGTGAACACAATTTATTATCTAAATCATGGCAACAGGCAAAATATGGCCAACACTTGAACCCTCAAGCCTGAATAGAACTTCCCCCAAAGATATTTTTGCATCAACAAATATATAGTCTCTTCCTGCTTATACAAAAATGCAAAACTAATGTAAAGGATTTCCATAGTTCAAATGAGGACAACCTGTAAAATGATTGTAAGTTTGTTGCAGCATCATGGAACACTTAAAGGATAAAACGCCAAGAATATTCTAAATTGGCAATACACTTGGGACCTAAAGCTCTGTAAAATGTAACTCTGTAAAAAAATAAACTTTTTAAAACCAGAATCTGTCTCCCAGATTGTATATAGACCTCTTTAGATGATATACTATAGAACACCGGGCTGTTACCTCCCTTATCGGTGGGAGAAAGAAATGGGGTGACCGTGCAGATGTGGGTATATGTATTGGAACACTATACAACTGTATATTTGCTATAAATGACATTTAATGCACATGAAAACATATAACAAACATACAAGTGAACTGCGGTAAGCTAACCATTGTAGCGCATGTATAAGTGCAGCTGCAAAATGTCCTTAGACTGGATATTGGGACTTGGAAATAAGTTTTAGAACCAGAAAGTATTTTATACACAAAATAGGAAAAAAAACAAGTTTACCTGGCGCCAATTAAATACCCGGTGTTGATCACAGATTTACCGCAGCTTTCACACATACAGGGAATACTCAACCCTTTTATAGTAAACCGAAAACCAAAAAATTTAAAGCGCTGGCAAACTGAATATATATAAAATTATTATTTTATTTAATCAAATTTAAAACAATATCAGCAGGATAATATTAAAACAAGCATTTACACACTTCCCTAGCTAGACAGATATCCCTATATACCTTTTGCGAGTCACAGAAGCCGATTAGTTTTGGTATTTTTTTCTATACATATTAGTTGTAATGTATCTACTCAGTTTTTGTGAGCCGGACAAGTGCTACAAATGTTTCAACTTTATAGCACAGTTAATCCACACATTACAATCATGTACAATGATAAAAGCAATCCAGGCTTCAGCTGTGTTGATAGATTACTATTATGTCCCCAGTCAGGTTATTCTCCACTTGTTCGGTTTTTAAACACCTTTTGTTTTGTCCACAATACTGCAGTATCACTGTTATTTCTCTAATGTCCTTGAGGATGCTGGGCAGCAATATAAACCTCTGCATGGCAAAAAGACTATATACATGTACAAGTGGGCTCTGTACATGTATATAAAAGAGCCCCCGCCATATTTTACTAAGTTTGATCGGGACAGAAGCCCGCCGCCGAGGGGGCGGGGCTTCTCCCTCAGCACTCACCAGCGCCATTTTCTCTCCACAGCACTGCTGAGAGGAAGCTCCCCGGACTCTCCCTTGCTTACACACGGTGAAAGGGTACTTAAAAGAGAGGGGGGGGGGGCACATAATTGGCGGTTTACATATTACACAGCGCTGCTGGGGAAAAACATTTTGTGTTGGTCTCCAGGGTTGTTGCGCTGGGGTGTGTGCTGGCATACTCTCTCTCTGTCTCTCCAAAGGGCCTTGACAGGGATACTGTCTTCAGAAAAGGGGTTCCCTGTGTGTGTGAATTGTGTCGGTACGCGTGTGTCGGTACGCGTGTGTCGACATGTTTGACGAGGAAGGCTCGCTTACTGTGGAGGGGGAGTGTTTGAATGTCAGGTCGCCGTCGGCAACGCCGACACCGGAATGGGTGGATATGCTGAATGTCTTGAATGCAAATGTCATTCTATTGCATAAAAGGTTAGACAAGGCAGAAGCTAGGGATCAGTCAGGTACCCAGTCCATGCCTGACCCTGTGGCGCCAGGCCGTCGGGGTCTCAGAAGCGCACCATATCCCAGATCGATGACAGATACCGACACAGATTCTGACTCTAGTGTCGACTATGAAGATGCAAAATTACAGCCGAAGGTGGCAAAAGGTATTCGGTACATGATTATGGCCATTAAAGAGGTTTCGCATATTACTGAGGAACCCCCTGTCCCTGACACGAGGGTACACATGTATAAAGAGAAAAAGCCGGAAGTCACTTTTCCATAATCATTTGAATTAAGTGAATTGTGCGAAAAGGCTTGGGACTCTCCAGATAGGAGACCACAAGTTCCCAAAAGGATTCTTATGGCGTATCCTTTTCCACAAACTGATAGGATACGCTGGGAATCTTCACCAAAAGTGGACAAGGCGCTGACACGCTTGTCCAAAAAGGTGGCACTGCCCTCTCAGGATACGGCTTCCCTCAAGGAACCGGACGATCGCAGGCAGGAAATTACCTTGAAGCACATTTACACTCACTCCGGTACTATTGCTAGACCGGCTATGGCGTCGGCCTGGGTGTGTAGTGCGGTTGTGGCATGGGCAGATTCCTTATCTGCGGAGATTGACACCTTAGATAGGGATGCCATTCAAATGACCATAGAGCATATCAGAGATGCTGCCTTGTATATGAGAGATGCTCAGAGAGTCATTTGTTTATTAAGCTCCAGAATAAATGCTATGTCTATTTCTGCTAGGCGACTCCTGTGGATCCGGCAGTGGACGGGAGATGCCGATTCTAAGCGGCACATGGAGTCCTTGCTGTACAAGGGGGAGGAGTTGTTTGGAGACGGCCTCTCGGACCTTGTCGCTACGGCTGGTAAGTCGAATTTCTTACCTTATGTCCCCCCGCAGCATACTAAGAAGGCACCTCATTATCAAATGCAGTCCTTTCGTTCCAATAAAAACAAGAAGGTGCGGGGATCGTTCTTTGTTACCAGAGGAAAAGGCAGGGGAAAGAAGCTGCACACAGCTAATTCCCAAGAGCAGAAGTCCTCCCCTGCGTCTGCAAAGTCCACCGCATGACGCTGGGGCTTCCCGGGGGGAGGCAGATCTGGTGGGGGCTCGTCTTCGGTTTTTCAGCCACGTCTGAGTTCAATCGCAGGTGGATCCCTGGGCAGTAGAGATTGTTGCTCAGGGATACAGGCTAGAATTCGAAGACTTGCCTCCTTGTCGGTTTTTCAAATCGGCTCTGCCGACTTCCCCGTCAGAGAGGAAGTCAGTGTTGACAGCAATCCAAAAATTGTATGTTCAACAGGTGATTGTCACAGTTCTTCATCTCCAGCAGGGAGAGGGATATTTTTCAACCCTGTTTGTGGTCCCGAAACTGGACGGTTCGGTCAGGCCCATTTTAAACCTGAAATCTCTGAACTTGTACTTGAAAAGGTTCAAGTTCAAAATGGAATCACTCCGGGCGGTCATCGCCACCCTGGAGGGGGGGGGGGATTGGATGATGTCCCTGGACATAAAGGATGCATACCTTCATGTTCCAATATTTCCCGCCCCCCCCCCAATCGGGCATTCCTGAGATTTGCAGTGCAGGACTGTCACTACCAATTTCAGACGTTGCCGTTTGGGCTTTCCACGGCCCCGAGGATTTTCACCAAGGTAATGGCGGAAATGATGGTGCTCCTGCGCAGGCAGGGGGTCACAATTATCCCATACTTGGACAATCTCCTAATAAAGGCGAGTTCTCGGGAGAAGTTGCTGGACAGCGTGTCTCTGTCCATGAAGACGTTGCAGCTACACGGCTGGATTCTCAATATATCGAAGTCCCAGCTAGTTCCTACAACGCGTCTGACCTTTCTGGGCCTGATCCTAGACACAGACCAGAAAAAGGTTTTTCTTCTGATCGAAAAGGTTCAGGAACTCATGACCATGGTCAGGATCCTATTGAAACCAAAGAAGGTTTCAGTGCATCAGTGCACGCGGGTCCTGGGGAAGATGGTGGCTTCATACGAGGCCATCCCTTTCGGCAGATTCCATGCGAGGACTTTTCAATGGGACCTCTTGGACAAGTGGTCCGGGTCCCATTTACAAATGCATCAAAGGATCACCCTGTCTCCCAGGACCAGGGTATCTCTCCTGTGGTGGCTGAACAGTGCTCACCTTCTAGAGGGTCGCAGGTTCGGCATTCAGGACTGGGTCCTGGTGTCCACGGATGCAAGCCTCCGAGGCTGGGGAGCAGTGGCACTGGGAAGAAATTTCCAAGGTCTCTGGTCAAGCCTGGAGACTTGTCTCCACATCAACGTCCTGGAGTTGAGGGCCATATACAACGCCCTGCGTCAAGCGGAGAACTTACTTCGGAGAAGACCGGTTCTGATTCAGACAGACAATGTCACGGCAGTGGCTTATATAAACCGCCAAGGCGGAACAAGGAGCAGAGTGGCCATGGCAGAAGCGACCAGGATTCTACGCTGGGCGGAAGGCCATGTAAGCGCGCTGTCAGGGGTGTTCATCCCGGGGGTGGACAACTGGGAGGCGGACTTCCTCAGCAGGCACGACCTGCATCCGGGGGAGTGGGGACTTCATCAAGAAGTCTTTGCAAAGATCGCGGATCGGTGGGGCCTGCCTCAAATAGACATGATGGCGTCCCATCTCAACAAAAAGCTAAAGCGGTATTGTGCCAGGTCAAGGGACCCTCAGGCGGTAGTGGTAGATGCTCTGGTGACACCTTGGGTGTTCAGGTCGGTCTGTGTTTCCTCCTCTTCCTCTCATACCCAAGATGTTGAGAATTGTAAGAATAAGCAGGGTCAGAACAATCCTCATTGTTCCAGATTGGCCACGGAGGACTTGGTATCCGGAACTGCAAGAGTTGCTCACAGAAGATCCGTGGCCTCTTCCTCTAAGGCAGGACCTGCTGCAGCAGGGGCCCTGTCTGTTCCAAGACTTACCGCGGCTGCGTTTGACGGCATGGCGGTTGAACGCCGTATCCTAGCGGAAAAAGGAATTCTGGAGGAAGTCATTCCTACCCTGATCAAAGCTAGGAAAGACGTGACGTTGAAACATTATCACCGTATATGGCGGAAATATGTTTCTTGGTGTGAGGCCAGAGCTGCTCCTACGGAGGAGTTCCATTTGGGCCGTCTACTTCACTTCCTTCAAACAGGAGTGACCTTGGGCCTAAAATTAGGGTCCATAAAGGTCCAGATTTCGGCCTTATCCATTTTCTTTCAAAGAGAATTAGCCTCTCTTCCTGAGGTACAGACTTTTGTGAAGGGGGTGCTGCATATTCAGCCTCCCTTTGTGCCTCCGGTGGCGCCTTGGGATCTTAACGTGGTGTTACGTTTCCTCAAGTCACCTTGGTTTGAACCACTTAAAACTGTGGAGTTGAAATACCTCACGTGGAAAGTGGTCATGTTGTTGGCGTTGGCTTCGGCTAACCTTGCAAAGCTTCAAACGGGCACTAAAAACCCACCTATTCATCAAAGCATACCCTCCCGATGTATAACCCAGTGCTGAAGCCGCGCCTCCACCCCCCTGCCTCATGCCGTGAACATCTCAGCTTTGCTTGCATACTGCCATCAGGCTACCTCCCACTTGCCTGCACCTCTTGTCATCTGTCTGTCGCCCCTCCCCATTAGATTGTTAGCTCTTCAGAGCAGGGCCCTCTTTCCTCTTGTTATCTAAGCCCTCGTCTCAACACATTTCACTCACAGCTCTCCCCTACTCAACGACCATCTTTATGCTGCTAGTAAAGGCTCATCTCCATCTATGGCCACCAGCCTCTAGTAGTACGATGATCACTCCCTCAATACTTACATCTTAGCTGTATTATGTCTTGAGAATGTGTGGTGCTCTGTACTCTATTTCTGTTATTTATTTACTGTAATGCAATATTTTGTCCCCTGTACTGTCCTTTGTACGGCGCTGCGAAACACATGTGGCGCCTTATAAATAAAATTTAATAATAATAATAATTGGCGGCTTTATCGCATAAAAGCCCATACTTGGTTTTTCACGTGGATAGGGCAGAGTTGAGGACTCGTCCCCACTTTCTGCCAAAAGTGGTCTCATCTTTTCATGTGAACCAACCTATTGTCGTGCCTGTGGCTACAAGGGACTTGGAGGATTCTGAGTCCCTGGATGTAGTCAGGGCTTTGAAGATTTATGTGACCAGAACGGCTCGGATCAGGAAGACTGAAGCTTTGTTTGTTCTGTATGCGGCCAACAAGGTTGGCGCCCCTGCTTCAAAGCAGACTATTGCTCGCTGGATTTGTAACACGATTCAGCAGGCGCATTCTACGGCAGGATTGTCGTTACCGAAATCGGTTAAGGCCCACTCCACTAGGAAAGTGGGCTCTTCTTGGGCGGCTGCCCGAGGGGTCTCGGCATTACAGTTGTGCCGAGCAGCTACTTGGTCGGGGACAAACACCTTTGCAAAGTTCTATAAGTTTGATACCCTGGCTGAGGAGGACCTCCTGTTTGCTCAATCGGTGCTGCAGAGTCATCCGCACTCTCCCGCCCGTTTGGGAGCTTTGGTATAATCCCCATGGTCCTTACGGAGTCCCAGCATCCTCAAGGACGTTAGAGAAAATAAGATTTTACTTACCGGTAATTCTATTTCTCGTAGTCCGTAGAGGATGCTGGGCGCCCGTCCCAAGTGCGGACTTCTTCTGCATGACTTGTATATAGTTATTGCTTACATAAGGGTTATGTTATAGTTTTCGGTGATACCGTAGCTATGTTGTTGTTCATACTGTTAACTGGGTAAGTTTATCTTACGTTATACGGTGTGATTGGTGTGGCTGGTATGAATCTCGCCCTTAGATTTACAAAAATCCTTCCTCGTACTGTCCATCTCCTCTGGGCACAGTTTCCATAACAGGTCTGGAGGAGGGGCATAGAGGGAGGAGCCAGTGCACACCCAGAATCCAAAGCTTTCTTAAAGTGCCCTATCTCCTGCGGAGCCCGTCTATTCCCCATGGTCCTTACGGAGTCCCAGCATCCTCTACGGACTACGAGAAATAGATTTACCGGTAAGTAAAATCTTATTTTTTAAAAGCAGCAATCACAGGCAATTAATTAAAACAAGCCTTTACTCAGTTTATTAGCAGCAGCATGCTGAAATCCTTATTTGTAGAGCAAAACCTTTAATTATAGCATATTCACTGCTTCTTCCATACTTTAAAACTAAAAAATGCTATTGTATTTAAAACAGGTTACCACGTCCGTTCTCAGTTAAGAAAGGAATACTGGTCTGTATGCTCCCGGCTCTGGTAGCAAATTCCCTTTTGAATGAGTCGTATCAAGAGGTCCGCATCCAGTTCCACATCAAGTAGTAGGAGGTTGGGGTTCGTGTGGGGGGATCCGCTGATAACACTAAAACGCCTTATAAGCTCTCGGCAGCTTCCCGGAACTACTTTTATTTTCAAGTTTTCAGACCACTTGTGTTCCAAGCCTTGTTTTCAATCCATAGTGACTGCATTAGCCGCTTAGCTCAACCACTTTGGATATGTGCAGCGGTTATCTATAGTGTTTGAGATCTGGTGCATTCCGATATGGTACAGGTGTAATAGTGCTTTCTGCAGCGGGGTACACTGTGATTCCACAGGTAACTACATTGGGGTGTAGAGTTGGATCTTGATCCGAGGCACCAACAGGCTAAAAGCTTTGACTGTTCCCAGGATGCATAGCGCCTCCACTATATCCCCGCCTCCAGGCACTGGAGCTCAGTTTGTAAGTTGGTGCCTGCAGTGCAGGCAGCTAAAAGGGAGGGCTGCGCTGAGTAGCCCTGAAAAGAGATTTTTGAAGAAAGAAGACTTCAAGAGCCGCAGCACAGACACTTAGAAGTGCTACATGTCAATTTGACATATCGTGCTGCGGCTCCCTCACCTCCCCCAGCGGCGCTGTATACTCCCGCGTCCTGGTTGCTGGGTACTTACAGCAGAAGGACTCCGGTCTCATCAGGCACACACTCGCCGCTGCTCTGCTGGATTGCGTGGCCACATCTACATCTACAGAGGTAAGAAGGTCCCCCAGGCAGGACCCACTAAAATCGCGATCCGGCGCGGTCTTTAGGAGACGGACAGCACGTGCTGGCATGGACACTGGCCGTACATAGAAACATAGAATTTGACGGCAGATAAGAACCACTTGGCCCATCTAGTCTGCCCCTTTTTTATTTTATCCTTTAGGCAATCTCAACCCTTTTTTAACCTTGATTCTTTGTAAGGATATTCATATGCCTGTCCCAAGCATGTTTAAATTGCCCTACAGTCTTAGCCTCTACCACCTCTGATAGGAGGCTATTCCACTTATCCACTACCCTTTCTGTGAAGTAATTTTTCCTTAGATTTCCCCTGAACCTCCCCCCCTCCAGTCTCAATGTATGCCCTCGAGTTCTAATACTTCTTTTCCTTTGAAGAATGTTTCCCTCCTGAACTTTAAGACCCTTTATATATTTGAAAGTTTCTATCATGCCTCCCCTTTCCCTTCTCTCCTCCAAACTATACATGTTAAGATCTTTTAGCCTTTCCGGGTAAGTTTTGTGATGTAGGCCATGCACCATTTTAGTTGCCCTTCTTTGTACACTCTCTAATGTATTTATATCCTTCTGGAGATAGGGTCTCCAGAACTGGATACAGTATTCCAGATGGGGCCGTACCAATGACCTATACAGTGGCATTATCACTTCTTTTTTCCTGCTACTGATTCCTCTCCCTATGCAACCAAGCATCTGACTTGCCTTTCTCATTGCTTTGTTGCATTGCTTTCCTGCCTTCAAGTCACTTGAAATAGTGACTCCTAAATCTCTTTCCTCCTCAGTAGTTTCCATTATAGTACCCTTGATACTATACTTAGCCTTTGGGTTTTTGAGACCCAAGTGCATGATTTTGCATTTTTTAGCATTAAACTGTAGTTGCCACGTTCTTGACCATTTCTCAAGCCTACCTAGGTCATTAATCATTTGTTTGACCCCTCCCGGTGTGTCTACCCTGTTGCATATCTTTGTATCATCTGCAAAAAGGCATATCTTCCCTTCAATACCATCTGCAATGTCACCAACAAAGATATTAAAGAGAACTGGACCAAGTACAGATCCCTGGGGTACTCCACTGGTAACATTTCCCTCCATAGATTGCACTCCATTAACTACGACTGTCTGTTTCCTATCCTGCAACCAGGTTCTTATCCATTTAACTGATTTATAATCCACCCCCAGGCTTTCAAGTTTATTTAGCAGTCTGCGATGTGGGACAGTGTCAAATGCCTTACTAAAGTCTAGATATGCTACATCTATAGCTCCCCCTTGATCTATTATTTTCATCACAGAGTCAAAAAAGTCAATAAGATTTGTTTGGCATGATCTCCCACCAAAAGAACAATACTTTGAAAAATTGTGCGCACTAGGTAGAAGTGCAGCTAAACAATTCACACATGAATGTGCACCCAAAAACACATTTAGAATAGCTAATTTGGAAGAAAATAGTGTGAACAGATAATAGCGCTCTCCAACCACCATGAAAAAGGAAAAAACCTTTTGTCAGTGTAACAGTAATAATATAAAAACAAATCACCCTAATAATGGATCAAATGAATGCCAGTGGAATGGTCATAGGCATCCAACTCAGTTCTTTTTAGAATAGTCGATCATCCGTTCTTATATCTTTTCTGGATAACCGTGAACACCTGAAAAAAAGTATCTCTCTAGTCCCTGTTGCAGGGGACAAAAAGCAGAGATACTTATAGAGAACAAATATAGTGTAGACGTCCTTAAAAATAAAAACAGCTTTTTATTCTTTCAAGGTTCCACTTACAGAAAGACAAAGTTAAAACAGCATAACATATACTCAGTGGGGTATATCACCAATCCAGATGGCACAAAAGGGGGGAAACCTCTGACACCCGATGTATGTGGTGAGGATGGGTCCCGGTTCCGGATACACGGCTCCCAATACAAGAGGTCCTCCCAAAGGATTGGATCAGCCCACGAGACACACAGCAAACACGAGCCACGCTCATGGTGGTTGGAGAGCGCTATTATCTGTTCACACTATTTTCTTCCAAATGATCTCCCACCAGTAAATCCATGCTGTTTTGGATCCTGTAAGTTGTTTGATTTAAGATATTCCACTACTCTTTCTTTTAATAGTTTTTCCATTACTTTCCCTACTACTGATGTAAGGCTTACTGGTCTGTAGTTACTTGCTTCTTCCTTGCTTCCACTTTTGTGCAGTGGAACTACATTTGCTCTTTTCCAGTCCTCTGGAATAGCACCTGTATTTAGTGACTGGTTAAATAAATCTGTTAAAGGTGTAACCAGCACATCTTTTAGCTCTTTGAGTATCCTTGGGTGTATCCCATCTGGTCCCATTGATTTATCCACTTTTAGTTTTGAAAGTTCTGTTAGGACCTTCTCCTCTGTAAATGTATTTTCATCTACCTTATTTTTATGAATGTCCTTGCAATTTAACTGTGGCCCCATCCCTTCTTCTGTAGTAAATACTGAGCAAAAATAATTATTTAGGCGATCTGCTATTGCCTTGTCTCCCTCCACCAAATGCCCACTCTCTGTCTTAAGTCTTATTATTCCTCCATTTGATTTTCTCCTTTCACTTAGATACTTAAAAAAAGTTTTGCCCCCTTTATCTACTGACTGGGCCATTTTCTCCTCAGCTTCTGCCTTTGCACGTCTGATCACTTTCTTAGCATCCTTCCGTCTGTCCAGATACACCTCTTTGTCGTTATTATTTTGAGTCTGTTTGTATTTCCTAAAAGCCATCTTTTTTGCTTTCACGCTAGTTGATACTACTTTTGTGAACCACACTGGCTTCCTTTTCCTGGTGCTTTTCCTAACCATTTTGATACAAAGGTCTGTTGCACTTAGTAATGCACTTTTCATTTTTTTCCACCTCTCCTGCACTCCTTCCAAGTTCCTCTAGTCTGCCAATGAATCACTTAAACATCTCCCCATTTTTGCAAAGTCTGCATTTCTAAAATCCAACACCTTTGTTTTTGTGTGAGAGGAGTTGGATCCTGTCTTTATACTAAACCATACTGCTTGATGATCACTGGATCCCAGGTGCTCACCCACATATATATCAGATATCCTATCACCATTTGTAAGAATTAGATCTAATATTGAGTCTTTGCGAGTGGGCTCCCTCACCAATTGCTTGAGAGATGCTCCCTGTAAGGAATGTAGAAATTTGCAACTTGTAGCTGAACTTGCAAAAGACCCCTCCCAATTTACATCAGGTAAATTAAAGTCTCCCATGATTATGACTTCTCCCTTAAAAGCCATTTTAGAGATGGACACTGGCCGTACAGGGACCCCACTAGACCACCAGGGCAAGGGGCACAGGTCGGATTTATTAAAATCCGTTTCAAATAGGCCCCGCAGTACCTGGTGGTGAAGTCCAGCAAGGGGATAAGGCTCTGACCTGTAGCCCCTCCCCCAACCCTAGGCGCAATTTACTGCAAATGTTCCCACCCTGGAGCTGCATCTCCTCCCTCACTCCCTGTCAGCGTTTGGGCGCCATTACACAGAGCTGCGCTGATTCTGGGACTGCTGGGCAATGTCTCCTCTGTAAAACCGCCTGCATCATCAGCGCTGTGCATTTACAGGACACTTAAGTATTCTACATGTCATTTAGACAGTGTTAGTTAAGAAAAAGTGCATAACTTCAGGGTTATGTAGTACAAGTACCCTGTGATATACACCCAGGATACTTGTGCATTGTTATATCAGTATACATACATAGCTTTAATTAGTAGTCCAGTTACTTAGTATTGCTAGTCCAGTGCAGTTTTATTGTTGTTTGTAATAATTTCTGCATTGTACATGTGACTGTGTGTGCCAATAGCTGCTGTGTGGTCTATATTCCGTATATCTCACACATATTGCTATCCCTATATTCTGTACCCTGAAGGGGGCGAAGTGTATCAGGGTTCTTATTTATATAGTGTCTCACAGGATATACTACTTTGGTATTTTTCTCTGTGTGTTTCAGTCACCATATACCTCTTAGATTCTCTGCTTGTGCTCTGCTTCGCAGTCACACTATACAGGGGTTTTTTGTCAGGTAATTTGTCTGCTTTAATTGTACTATTACACCCTAAGGTTACGCTTACATATAATGTCTGCTAAACAGGGTGGTAGATCCATGGCTGATCCTGAACCGTGCAGTGCTGATGCCACGGATTGTTCAGAGGAAAACATAGCAGCTGGGGGTTCTATACCCCTCAGTCAGTCTGCAGCACCAGGGGCACACCACGACCCACCTTGGGCTGCTTTTTCTAATTTACGGACTACGCTAGTAACTAGACTTGCGCCCCCTATGGGACCTCCTGTGCCATTACAGCCACATATTGTTCCTGCAGTTAATCCGCCATGGGCAGATAATCTGTCCACTCAGTTACAGCAATTAAATCAGTCTTTGGCAAAACAAAAACCTAACTCTCATCCGCCTAAGACCAAGGGGTCCTCTAAGTGTGCCATTACTTCCTCACAATCCACACTTTTTGGATACTTTATCCAATGAAGATGGCGTATATACTGACCCCTCAGACACTGATGCAAACGCTTCTGATGGGGAATCTGTTACACAGGTGGATGTTCCTGACCTCTTGGAGGCTATCAGGCTGATCCTTCAAATTGATGATGATGCAGAACCTCCAGATACCTCTAAGAAACCTGATAAATTCAAGCGTCAGAAGGTTACTAAATTAGTTTTACCCCATTCTTACCATTTGGTTGACATACGTCAGGAATCCTGAGAGTATCCAGGAAAGAAATTCTCACTAAGAAGATTCTAGCTCGTTATCCCCTCTCTGCAGAGTGAAGTAAAAATTAGGAAACACCGCCGCCTGTGGACTCACAGGTCGCACGTCTGGTGGTGTCATCTGTTCTGCCTGTCACTATCGTCACCTCTGTGAAGGAACCGACGGATAAGCGTGTGGAGGGTTGCTTGAAGTCTATTTACACTCTTGCAGGAGTTGTGCATAAGCCCACTATTGCGGCTTCTTGGGCTGCAAAAGCTATTGAAGCCTGGGTTCAGGAAGTTGAAGCGGAGCTACTGTCTAATTTTCCTGATAATGCTAGACAGTGTCTTTCATATATTATTACATCCTCTCATTATATTCAGAAGGTGGCAACTGATGCTGGTGCCCTGGCAGCCAAAGCATCTACTGCGTCCATTCTGGCTCGCCGGATTCTCTGGTTGCGGCCCTGGTCTGTAGATCTGGACTATAAAAGACCTTGGAAGTGATCCCCTTTAAAGGAAACATCCTTTTTGGGGAGGATCTCAACAAAATTATTGCTGACTTAGCATCCGCTAAGATTGCCTGTCTGCATAGTACTAATCCTTCAGCTCCGAAGGCTAAAAGTACTTCCTTTCACTCCTTTCGACCTCCAACTAAAGCAAAGGGTTAGGCGTACCCGAAACAGGCTCGCTCTTCCAAATCCACTAAGCCCAAACCTAAATGTTCCTGGGCTGCCAGTCAGCCTGCTTCCAAGACAGACAGACAAGCTTGCTGCATGACGGGGCGGGCCTCCTCCTGGGGGACCCCAGGGTGGGAGGCTGACTTCTGCGGTTTGCTCAGGTATGGTTACAGACCACTTCGGACGCCTGGGTACAGGATGTCATCACTCACAGATATGCCACATCTTTCAAGAAATGTCCCCTCGCCAGTTTTGCTCAACAAGCATCCTTTCGGATCCAGTAAAAGCAAAAACTCTCCATTTGGGGGTACAATCCCTCCTAGACACAGGGGTGATAGTGCCGGTGCCTTTGGCTCCGAGAGGTAGGGGGTACTATTCAACACTGTTCCTAGTTCCGAAACCGAATGGGTCTTCCCGGCCCATTCTTAACCTCAAGTCATTGAACAAATTTGTGAAAGTTTCCAAATTCTGTATGGAAACTTTTCGCTGTATTCTGGCTTTGGAGCCCATGGACTATATGGTATCCCTGGACATACAGGATGCTTACCTGCATATTCCTATTGCCATGTCGCATCAGCAATACCTGCGGTTTGCTATTGGCAACCTACATTTCTCCGGCTGGGTCCACAGGTTATCCACAGGATAACATTGGGATATGCCGGAGCGACAACGGATATTGCACCAAATAGTCACAAGCTTTCTGGCCTCCCAGGATGCATCGGGCTCATCCATATAATCCCGCCCACCGACTCAGTCAAATCAGTCTTTTGTTTGTTCCGGCAGGAGCCGGACCATGGTCACAGGGCTGCTGTTAAGGCAGCCATAAGCTTTTATTATTTTATTTTTATAGTCTTACTATGTTTTGAGTGATCTTTCTTAACAGCGTCTTAAACGCATGCTACAAAGAGTCGCTCCAACAACTCTCCACCGGGTCGCAACAACGCTTACCTCTGGGTATTAGTGCTGTCTCGACGGGTGTCTGTGTCGGATGTTCTAGCAGGTCCAGCAGACGTTACCAGGCTGTGGCCGGAACATGGGGAGAAGGTAAGGCATCGGTTCCACTTACTAGGGGATTCGGTACACAGCCGCACTGTATTGGAGGAGACCACAAACCGTGGCTGACGCACCGCCACTCTTAAGTGCTCCAGCGCTATGCTTTAGGGATCATAGGTGCCAGGACTAGGTTGAGGCCGCGATCCCTGAAGTTTGTCAGCAGGGGGAGTCAGACGCTCTTCTGGTTGCCCCTCCCCCCAGTTCATGACCAGTTTCCGTGCGTCTCCCACCCATGAACTGATGACCTCACTTCCGTCTCAGACGCTACCATGAGGGTACTCTGTTGCAGCTTAGGCCGCTGAGGTTGTGTACATTAGAGTTGCCGCCGAGACCGGGTCGCAGACAGGAGCGTCTGCATACACTCATCGTTCGCTGAGCGTCTGTGTCTCTTATCAGTTACCGGAGCGACAGTGTACACTAGTAGCGTCTTTTGAGCGTATTGATCGATCCTGGAAGTGGGGTGTGTCTCCCTGTATCCCACTCTACTGAGTAAGGGTTATACAGTACTAAAATTCTATCTACTGTGTAGTATGAATAGTTAATTTTGGTACACAATGCATATGAGGCCTGTACAGTACTATTGATTTATGGAATCATATTTATGAATATTAATATTTAATATAACATATATGGTTATTAATATATGGATATATTTAAATTAATATGCGTTATCATATATATCTGCAAATATATTATGTCAGGCTTACAAATTAATTGGCTGATAAATATATGCAGTCCTTATATATATATGACTTATGAAATTATGAAGTTAAGATTCCTTAAAGAGAGTTCAAGCTTGAATATTACCGCTCTTTTTATATGATTCTTTATTTACAGGCAGATCAAATCGTACAGAATAAGATATACACAGTAGTGATATATATACTAATTATTATATTAAGCTATGCTATGCTTCCTTCATTACATAACATAAAACAACATGACATAAGTTTCACAAACAATTCAATAACTAACATATTTATACTTGCAAGTTAAAGATTGCCATCCCAAGAATCATTCCTTCTGCATGTTCTCCATGACTTCTCCTCCTGACTGACTTCCTTCCTTCTTCCTCCTTCCTCTAACTCCTAACTAAAAAGTCTGCTGCTTTTTATCCTATATTCTACCAATTCAAAACTAGTATATCCCCACAGTTTCCAATGAAGTACATAATTATAGGTCTTGACAGATTCCAAAGTGTAATAAAACGTTCTCTGCTAACTCCGTCCCACGGTGGTGAGCATGTAGGGAATTTGGGATCATAAAATTTGGTATTTCTTTATCCATCAGAGATCTACCTTTGTATGGATGTGTAAACGATCTATTTCGCCTAGGCCCTAGGGTGTTAGCATAAATGATTGTGACCTGTTTATAGTGGGTTTGATCCTATATTATCATTGCCTCTGGCCAGCAGTATAACTGGACAATAGGCCAGCTGGTTGATATACTTTCTAAAGGTATGAAGATCTTTGTGAATTCCAATGCACCCTGTTCATACCAGTAACTGTTTGCATATTATGAGACCTGAGCTAGGTGACCTATTGACTTTATCCACCAAGTTATAATTATTTATTTGCTGTGTGTGAATCAAGTATACAGTATACATATATCTACATATCATGTAAACTTTGATTTAATTGTACTTGGTATAGCGCAGATCAGACATTAATCCTTTGATTAATACAGATATGAATAATGGCATGGAAGGGATGAATTTGTGTAATGCTCAATGTATTGTGTATTCTGGCTATATGGCTTACACAGAGAAAACCTGTCTCTTACATAATGACCCATAATCTTGCAGTAAAACACACAGAAATACATGCTACTAAATTCTCAAAACATAAGACTAATACATTCAAACCTATTTAAGTTATACCTTACAATATATATATCCAGTATACTGTCCACTATGGTAACATCGCCTATTTATAATGAATTATATTTTGATTCAGACAACATCTATTAGCCTAATATTATACTAAGTGCAGACAATTACCCATATGGCAACAGTACTGTGTTTTCTGCATTATTTGACTGAAAAACTTATTAAAATAGCTGTTTAAAAACAGAAACAGTAAATTGTACTCCTACATACTGGACTAGTAATTTTGTGGTTGATTATATACTCATATGACAACTGCTAATATTTAACATGTGACTGACTGCTAGTGTGATTGCTGACTTTTATATGTTTGTCGGTATTGTTTCTGTACCTCAATTCGGGTGCTCTGGTTGTGGTCAGATTGATATCACTTTTATATTTATATAAGTGATCTCAGTCACAGAGTGTAGTATATTGTTTAAACAGATTTTCTCTGACGTCCTAGTGGATGCTGGGGACTCCGTAAGGACCATGGGGAATAGACGGGCTCCGCAGGAGACTGGGCACTCTAAAGAAAGATTTAGGACTATCTGGTGTGCACTGGCTCCTCCCCCTATGACCCTCCTCCAAGCCTCAGTTAGATTTATGTGCCCGGCTGAGCTGGATGCACACTAGGGGCTCTCCTGAGCTCCTAGGAAGAAAGTGTTTGTTAGGTTTTTTATTTTCAGTGAGACCTGCTGGCAACAGGCTCACTGCATCGAGGGACTAAGGGGAGAAGAAGCGAACCTACCTAAGTGGTGGTAGCTTGGGCTTCTTAGGCTACTGGACACCATTAGCTCCAGAGGGATTGAACACAGGACCCGACCTCGTCGTCCGTTCCCGGAGCCGCGCCACCGTCCCCCTTACAGAGCCAGAAGCAAGAAGGTGGTCCGGAAAATCGGCGGCTGAAGACTTCTGTCTTCTCCAAGGTATCGCACAGCACTGCAGCTGTGCGCCATTGCTCCTCATGCACACCTCACACTCCGGTCACTGATGGGTGCAGGGCGCTGAGGGGGGGGCGCCCTGAGCAGCAATACTGACACCTTGGCTGGCAAACTGGCACCATATATAGCCCCAGAGGCTATATAGGTGCTTTTTAACCCCTGCCAGAATCCATAAAAATGCGGGAGAAAGTCCGCGAAAAAGGGGCGGAGCTATCTCCTTCAGCACACTGGCGCCATTTTTCCCTCACAGCTCCGTTGGAGGGAAGCTCCCTGGCTCTCCCCTGCAGTCAATACACTACAGAAAGGGTTAAAAAGAGAGGGGGGGCACAATTTAGGCGCAGTATACAATATATATAGGCAGCTATAAGGGAAAACACTCTTTATATGTGATATCCCTGTGATATATAGCGCCCTGGTGTGTGCTGGCATACTCTCCCTCTGTCTCCCCAAAGGGCTTTGTGGGGTCCTGTCCTCTGTCAGAGCATTCCCTGTGTGTGTGCTGTGTGTCGGTACGGCTGTGTCGACATGTATGAGGAGGATAATGATGTGGAGGCGGAGCGAATGCCTGTAAATGTGATGTCACCCCCTGCGGGATCGACACCGGTGTGGTTGGACTTATGGAAGGATTACGTGAAAGTGTCATCTCCTTACACAAAAGGTCGACGACACAGAACAGCCGGCTACTCAGCTTGTGCCTGTTCCAGCGTCTCAAATGTCATGGGGGGCTCTAAAAACGCCCGCTACCTCAGATGGCAGAAACAGATGTCGACACGGATACCGACTCCAGTGTCGACAACGATGAGACTAGTGTACCCTCCAAATAGGTCCACCCGTTACATGATTGAGGCAATGAAAAATGTATTACACATTTATGATAATACCCCAGGTACCACATAAAAGGGTATTATGTTTGGTGAGAGAAAACTACCAGTAGTTTTTCCTGCATCTGAGAAATTAAATGAGGTGTGTGAGGAAGCGTGGTCTTCCCCCGGTAAGAAATTGATAATTTCTAAACGGTTATTGGCAGCGTACCCTTTCCCGCCAGAGGATAGGTCACGTTGGGAAACACCCCATAGGGTAGATACAGCGCTTACACGCTTATCAGAAAAGGTGGCACTACCGTCTCCGGATACGGCCGCCCTGAAGGAACCTGCTGATATAAAGCAGGGGGTTACCCTGAAAGATATAGTCACACACTCGGGCATTATATTGCGACCAGCCATTGCTTCGGCATGGATGTGCAGTGCTCCCGCTGCGTGGTCAGATTCCCTGTCGGAAAATAACTATGGATAGGGACAATATTTTGCTGACAATAGAGCATATAAAAGACGTGGTCTTATACATGCGTGATGCACAGAGGGATATTTGCCGGCTGGCATAAAAAATAAGCGCTAGGTCCATTGCCGCCAGACGGGGGTTATGGACTCGGCAATGGTCAGGCGATGCCGACTCGAATCGGCACATGGAAGTTTTGCCCTATTAGGGGGTAAAACTGTTTGGGGATGGTCTTTCAGACCTCGTTTCCACAGCTACTGCTGGGAAATCGACTTTTTTGCCACAGGCTACCCCACAACAAAAGAAAGCACCGTATCATCAAGTACAGTCCTTTCGGCCCCAGAAAAGCAAGAGGGCTAAAGGCTCATTCTTTCTGCCGAGAGGCAAAGGTAGAGGAAAAAGCTGCAGCACACAGCTAGTTCCCAAGAGCAGAAGTCCTCCCTGCGTCCGGTAAGTCCACAGCATGACGCTGGGGCTGCTCAGGCGGACCCGGGTACGGTGGGGGCCCGTCTCAGAAATTTCAGCGCCCAGTGGGCTCTCTCACATGGATCCCTGGGTCCTTCAAGTAGTATCTCGGGGGTACAGGCTGGAGTTCGAGACGTTCTTCCCCCCGCCGTTTCCTAAAATCTGCCTTACCGGCACCTCCCTCTGCCAGGGAGGCGGTGTTGGTGGCTATTCAACACTATAATCACAACAAGTGATTGTCAAGGTGCCCCTCCTTCAGCAAGGAAGGGGTTACTATTCCACAATGGTTGTGGTACCGAAACAGAACGGTTCGGTGAGACCCATCTTAAAATTAAAATACTTGAACTTTTATATCAGAAGATTCAAGTTCAAGATGGAATCGCTCAGGGCGGTTATTACGAGCCTGGACGAGGGGGATTACAGGGTCTCCCTGGACATCAAGGATGCGTACCTGCATGTCCCCATTTACCCTCCTCACCAGGAGTACCTCAGATGTGTGGTACAGGACTGTCACTATCAGTTCCAGACGCTGCCGTTGGAGTTGTCCACGGCACCGAAGGTCTTTACCAAGGTAATGGCCGAAATGATGATACTCCTTCGCAAGAAGGAAGTTTTTATTATCCCGTACTTGGACGATCTCCTGATAAAGGCGAGGTCCAAAGAACAGTTGGTAGTGGGGGTAGCACTCTCTCGGGAAGTGCTACAACAGCACGACTGGATTCTCAATATTCCAAAGTCACAGCTGGTCCCGACGACACGTCTTCTGTTACTGGGAATGATTCTGGACACAGACCAGAAAAGAGTGTTTCTTCCAGTGGAAGCACACGAGTCCTGGAAAAAATGGTAGCTTCGTACGAAGCATAATTCCATTCGGAAGGTTCCACGCAAGGACGTTCCAGTGGGACCTGTGGGACAAATGGTCCGGGTCCCATCTACAGATACAACAGCGGATAACCCTGTCGGCAAGAAACAGGGTGTCGCTGCTGTGGTGGCTGCAGAGGGCTCATCTACTAGAGGGCCGCAGATTCGGAATACAGGACCTGGGTCCTGGTGACCACGGAGGCCTGCCTTCGGGGCTGGGGTGCAGTCACACAGGGAAGAAATTTCCAAGGAGATTTCGCTTCACACTAAGGGCCATTTACAATGCCCTAAGCCAAGCAAGGCCCCTGCTTCAGAACCAGCCGGTACTGATCCAATCAAACAACATCACGGCGGTCGCCCATGTAAACAGACAGGGCGGCACAAGAAGCAGGATGGCGATGGCAGAAGCCACAAGGATTCTCCGATGGGCGACCTACACCCGGGAGAATGGGGACTTCTTCCAGAAGTTTTCCAAATGCGGGTAAACCGTTGGGAATGACCACGGGTGGACATGATGGCGTCCCGCCTCAACAAAAAGTTGAAAAGATATTGCGCCAGGTCAAGGGACCCTCAGGCGATCGCTGTGGACGCTCTAGTGACACCGTGGGTGTACCAGTCGGTTTATGTGTTTCCTCCTCTACCTCTCATACCCAAGGTACTGAGAATAATAAGAATGCGAGGAGTAAAAAAACCATACTCGTGGTTCCGGATTGGCCAAGAAGAGCTTGGTACCCGGAACTTCAAGAGATGCTGGCAGAGGACCCTTGGCCTCTGCCGCTCAGACAAGACCTGCTGCAGCAGGGACCCTGTCTGGTCCAAGACTTACCGCGGCTGCGTTTGACGGCATGGCGGTTGAACACCGGATCCTAAAGGAAAAGGGTATTCCGGAGGAAGTCATCCCTACCCTGATCAAAGCCAGGAAGGATGTCACTGCAAGACATTATTACCGCATTTGGCGGAAATATGTTGCTTGGTGTGAGGCCATGAAGGCCCCGAAGGAGGAATTTCAACTGGGTCGATTCCTACACTTCCTGCAAGCAGGGGTGACTTTGGGCCTCAAATTGGGGTCCATCAAGGTCCAGATTTCGGCTCTGTCGATTTTCTTCCAGAAAGAACTGGCTTCACTGCCTGAAGTTCAGACTTTTGTCAAAGGAGTTCTGCATATTCAGCCTCCTTTTGTGCCCCCAGTGGCACCTTGGGATCTCAATGTGGTTTTGGCATTCCTGAAATCACATTGGTTTGAACCACTTAAGACTGTGGAATTAAAATATCTCACGTGGAAAGTGGTCATACTGTTGGCCCTGGCTTCGGCCAGGCGGGTTTCAGAATTGGCGGCTTTGTCTTGTAAAAGCCCTTATCTGATTTTCCAGATGGATAGGGCAGAATTGAGGACTCGTCCTCAGTTTCTCCCGAAGGTGGTCTCAGCTTTTCACTTGAACCAACCTATTGTGGTGCCTGCGGCTACTAGGGACTTGGAGGATTCCAAGTTGCTGGACGTAGTCAGGGCCCTGAAAATTTATGTTTCCAGGACGGCTGGAGTCAGAAAAACTGACTCGCTGTTTATCCTTTATGCACCCAACAAGCTGGGTGCTCCTGCTTCTAAGCAGTCTATTGCGCGCTGGATTTGTAGCACTATTCAGCTGGCGCATTCTGCGGTAGGATTACCGCAGCCTAAATCAATAAAAGCCCATTCCACAAGGAAGGTGGGCTCATCTTGGACGGCTGCCCGAGGGGTCTCGGCTTTACAACTTTGCCGAGCAGCTACTTGGTCAGGGGCAAACACGTTTGCTAAATTCTACAAATTTGATTCCCTGGCTGAGGAGGACCTGGAGTTCTCTCATTCGGTGCTGCAGAGTCATCCGCACTCTCCCGCCCGTTTGGGAGCTTTGGTATAATCCCCATGGTCCTTACGGAGTCCCCAGCATCCACTAGGACGTCAGAGAAAATAAGATTTTACTCACCGGTAAATCTATTTCTCGTAGTCCGTAGTGGATGCTGGGCGCCCATCCCAAGTGCGGATTGTCTGCAATACTTGTACATAGTTATTGTTACAAAAATCGGGTTTTGTTGTGAGCCATCTCTTCAGAGGCTCCAATTGTTATCATACTGTTAACCGGGGTTCCTATCACGTGTTATATGGTGTGATTGGTGTGGCTGGTATGAGTCTTACCCGGGATTCAAAATCCTTCCTTATTGTGTCAGCTCTTCCGGGCACAGTTCCTAACTGAGGCTTGGAGGAGGGTCATAGGGGGAGGAGCCAGTGCACACCAGATAGTCCTAAATCTTTCTTTAGAGTGCCCAGTCTCCTGCGGAGCCCGTCTATTCCCCATGGTCCTTACGGAGTCCCCAGCATCCACTACGGACTACGAGAAATAGATTTACCGGTGAGTAAAATCTTATTATTTACCATGTCTGAGCAGCAAAAGTGACGAGGATACTTTATCAGGGACTCCTACACCCTTAACATGTCTATCTTGTAAAGTAGGGCTATTAGCTCAGTATCTAACTTATGACGGGTTATGTGCAAACTGTTGTGCGTATCAGCAAAATAAAAGACAGGTTCAGCAACCAGTAGACCCAACATGGGGTGTGTTTGCACAGACTTTGTCTACAATAGCTGACAGATTAGCACCTGTGGTGCCACACCCGGGAGTAGAATACACCATTAACCCTTACATGCAGCTCCCTTCTTGTGGGTTAATTCCAGCAGCTTCAACAAGTAAGCAGGCTAGTGAAGCCAGGGTAGATAAATCTATGCTACAGACTACACAAGACGATACAACAGTTGAGGATACTGTGTATTCAAATTCCCCATATGACGACCAGTCGGAGGTTTTCAGCTCAGAGGATATAGCTGAGCTTATTGATGCCATGAGGGCTGTTTTGTCTCTGGAAGAATCAGCCAAAGCAATAACAAAATCTAAAGCACCTGTGTTTAAACGTCCAAAAGCAGTTAGGATTGAGTTTCCAGAGTCAGAAGATTTGACGGAAATCATGGAAGAACCTTGGCTACACCCAATATAAAATATAGAATTCCGAAAAAATGGGATTCTTACTATCCTTTTCCGGCTGAGGACTGTTCTAAAAGAGAAGTTCCTCCTAAAGTAGATGCACATGTCGTGCGACTTGTGCGAAAATCTATTTCTCTAACGTCCTAGTGGATGCTGGGGACTCCGTAAGGACCATGGGGAATATCGGGCTCCGCAGGAGTCTGGGCACTCTAAAGAAAGATTTAGTACTATCTGGTGTGCACTGGCTCCTCCCTCTATGCTCCTCCTCCAGACCTCAGTTAGAATCTGTGCCTGGCCGAGCTGGGTGCTCCTAATGGGCTCTCCTGAGCTTGCTAGAAAAGAAAGTATTTTGTTAGGTTTTTTGTTTTCAGAGAGCTTCTGCTGGCAACAGACTCTCTGCTACGAGGGACTGAGGGGAGAGAAGCAAACCTACTCACGGCAGCTAGGTAGCGCTTCTTAGGCTACTGGACACCATTAGCTCCAGAGGGATCGAACACAGGTACCTAACCTTGATCGTCCGTTCCCGGAGCCGCGCCGCCGTCCCCCTCGCAAAGCCAGAAGAACAGAAGCAGCAGAAGCACGAAGACATCGAAATCGGCGTCTGAAGACTTCTGTCTTCACTTAAGGTAGCGCACAGCACTGCAGCTGTGCGCCATTGCTCCCACAGCACACCGCACACTCCGGTCACTGTAGGGTGCAGGGCGCAGGGGGGGCGCCCTGGGCAGCAATTAAGTACCTTTTTGGCAAAAAACAGTCTGGGACTGTATATATGCCCGAGCCCCCGCCATTTTTTACACATTAAAGCGGGACAGAAGCCCGCCGCTGAGGGGGCTGGGCCTTCTTCCTCAGCACACCAGCGCCATTTTCTCTTCACAGCTCCGCTGGAAGGACGCTCCCCAGGCTCTCCCCTGCAGTATACAGGTGCATTAAAGGGTAAAAAAGAGAGGGGGGGGCACATAAATTTAGGCGCAGTATATATATTAACAGCAGCTACAGGGTAAACACTAAGGTACAGTGTAATCCCTGGGTTATATAGCGCTGGGGTGTGTGCTGGCATACTCTCTCTCTCTGTCTCCCCAAAAGCCTTTGTGGGGTCCTGTCCTCAGTCAGAGCATTCCCTGTGTGTGTGCTGTGTGTCGGTACGCCTGTGTCGACATGTTTGATGAGGAAGGATACGTGGAGGCAGAACAAGTGCAGCTGAGTGTGGTGTCGCCGCCGACTGTGCCGACACCTGATTGGATGGATATGTGGAAGGTGTTAAATGATAATGTAAACTTCTTGCATAACAGATTGGATAAAACTGTAACCGGGGGACAGTCAGGGTCTCAACCCATGCCTGATCCTACAGCGCAGAGGCCGTCAGGGTCTCAAAAGCGCACACTATCCCAGATAGTTGACACAGATGTCGACACGGAATCTGACTCCAGTGTCGATGATGATGAGGCAAAGTTGCAGCCTAAAATGACTAAAGCCATCCGCTACATGATTGTAGCTATGAAGGATGTATTACACATTTCTGAGGAAAATCCTGTCCCTGACAAGAGGATTTATATGTATGGGGAGAAAAAGCATGAAGTGACTTTTCCCCCTTCACATGAATTAAATGAATTATGTGAAAAAGCGTGGGATTCCCCTGACAGGAAGGTGATAGTTTCCAAGAGATTACTTATGGCGTATCCTTTCCCGCCAACGGACAGGTTACGCTGGGAATCCTCCCCTATGGTTTACAAGGCGTTGACACGCTTGTCTAAGAAGGTGGCCCTGCCGTCTCCGGATACGGCCGCCCTAAAGGATCCTGCGGATAGAAAGCAGGAAGCTATCCTGAAGTCTGTTTATACACATTCTGGCACACTGCTGAGGCCAGCAATTGCTTCGGCCTGGATGTGTATTGCGGTAGCTGCATGGACGGATTCTCTGTCTGAAGAGTTAGATACCCTGGACAGGGACACTGTTCTACTGACCCTGGCACATATCAAGGACGCGGTCCTGTATATGCGGGATGCCCAGAGGGACATTTGCCTGCTGGGCTCTAGAGTTAACACAATGTCCATTTCTGCCAGAAGGGTTTTATGGACTCTGCAATGGACAGGGGATACCGACTCTAAAAAACACATGGAGGTTTTACCTTATAAGGGTGAGGAATTGTTTGGGGACGGTCTCTCGGACCTAGTTTCCACAGCTACGGCTGGGAAGTCAAATTTCTTGCCTTATGTCCCTCCACAACCTAAGAAAGCACCGTATTACCAAACACAGTCCTTTCGTTCTCAGAGGAGCAAGAAGGTCAGAGGTGCGTCCTTTCTTGCTAGAGGCAGGGGTAGAGGAAAAAAAGCTGCACCATGCAGCTAGTTCCCAGGAACAAAAGTCTTCCCCGGCTTCCACTAAATCCACCGCATGACGCTGAGGCTCCACAGGCGGAGCCAGGAGCTGTGGGGGCGCGTCTCTGACATTTCGGCCACCAGTGGGTTCGCTCACAGGTGGATCCTTGGGCTATACAAATTGTGTCTCAGGGTTCAAAGCTGGAATTCGAGGTGATGCCCCCTCACCGTTACCTAAAATCGGCCTTACCAACTTCCCCCATGGAAAGGGAGATAGTGTTGGAGGCAATTCACAAACTTTTTCTCCAGAAAGTGGTGGTAGAGGTCCCCCCCCTTCAACGGGGAAGGGGCTACTATTCCACTATGAAGTTCAAAATGGAATCGCTCAGAGCGGTCATTGCAAGCCTGGAGGAAGGGGATTTTATGGTGTCTCTGGACATCAAGGATGCTTACTTGCATGTCCCCATTTATCCGCCTCATCAGGAGTACCTCAGGTTTGTGGTACGGGACTGTCATTACCAATTCCAGACGTTGCCGTTTGGCCTGTCCACGGCACCGAGAGTTTTTACCAAGGTGATGGCGGAAATGATGGTGCTCCTTCGGAAGCAAGGGGTTACAATTATCCCATACTTGGACGATCTCCTCATAAAGGCGAGGTCCAGGGAGCAGTTGCTGATCAGCGTAGCACACTCTCAGGAAGTGTTGCGTCAGCACGGCTGGATTCTGAACATTCCAAAGTCGCAGCTGATTCCTGCGACGTGTCTGCCCTTCCTGGGCATGATTCTGGACACAGACCAGAAGAAGGTGTTTCTCCCGGAGGAGAAGGCTCAGGAGCTCGTGACTCTGGTCAGAGACCTCCTAAAGCCAAAACAGGTGTCGGTGCATCGCTGCACGCGAGTCCTGGGAAAGATGGTGGCGTCATACGAAGCCATTCCCTTCGGCAGGTTCCATGCGATGATCTTTCAGTGGGATCTGCTGGACAAGTGGTCCGGATCGCATCTTCAGATGCATCGGATGATCACCCTGTCCCCCAGGGCCAGGGTGTCTCTTCTGTGGTGGCTACAAGGTGCTCACCTCCTCGAGGGCCGCAGATTCGGCATACAGGACTGGGTCCTGGTGACCACGGATGCAATCCTCCGAGGGTGGGGGGCAGTCACTCAAGGAAGAAACTTCCAAGGGTTGTGGTCAAGTCAGGAGACTTGTCTGCACATCAATATCCTGGAACTAAGGGCCATATACAACGCCCTGAGTCAAGCGGAGCCTCTGCTTCGAAACCAACCAGTGCTGATTCAGTCAGACAACATCACGGCAGTGGCCCATGTAAACCGCCAGGGCGGCACAAGAAGCAGGGTGGCAATGGCAGAAGCCACCAGGATTCTTCGGTGGGCGGAGAATCACGTACTAGCACTGTCAGCAGTGTTCATTCTGGGAGTGGACAACTGGGAAGCAGACTTCCTCAGCAGACACGACCTCCACCCGGGAGAGTGGGGACTTCATCAAGAAGTCTTCACGCAGATTGCAAATCGATGGGAACTGCCACAGGTGGACATGATGGCGTCCCGTCTCAACAAAAAGCTAAAAAGATATTGCGCCAGGTCAAGGGACCCTCAGGGGATAGCTGTGGACGCACTAGTAACACCATGGGTGTTCCAGTCGGTCTATGCGTTTCCTCCTCTTCCTCTCATACCAAAGGTGCTGAGAATTGTAAGAAAAAGAGGAGTGAGAACAATACTCATTGTTCCGGATTGGCCAAGAAGGACTTGGTACCCGGAATTGCAAGAAATGCTCACAGAGGACCCGTGGCCTCTGCCTCTCAGACAGGACCTGTTACAACAAGGGCCCTGTCTGTTCCAAGACTTACCGCGGCTGCGTTTGACGGCATGGCGGTTGAACACCAGATCCTAGCAGAAAAGGGCATTCCGGAAGCAGTTTTTCCTACGCTGATAAAGGCTAGGAAGGACGTGACAGCAAAACATTATCACCGTATATGGCGAAAATATGTTGCTTGGTGTGAGGCCAGGAAGGCCCCTACAGAGGAATTCCAACTGGGTCGATTCCTGCACTTCCTACAGTCGGGTGTGACTATGGGCCTAAAATTAGGGTCGATAAAGGTCCAGATTTCGGCCCTATCCATTTTCTTTCAAAAGGAACTGGCTTCACTGCCTGAGGTACAGACGTTTGTTAAGGGAGTGCTGCATATTCAGCCTCCTTTTGTGCCACCAGTGGCACCTTGGGATCTTAACGTGGTATTGGATTTCCTGAAATCCCACTGGTTTGAGCCACTTAAGACAGTGGAGCTAAAGTATCTTACGTGGAAAGTGGTCATGCTGTTGGCCCTAGCTTCAGCTAGGCGTATGTCAGAATTGGCGGCTTTGTCATGTAAAAGCCCCTATCTGGTTTTCCATATGGACAGGGCAGAATTGCGAACTCGTCCGCAGTTTCTGCCAAAGGTGGTGTCCTCTATTCATCTGAACCAACCCATTGTGGTGCCTGCGGCTACTCGTGACTTGGAGGATTTCAAGTTGCTTGATGTAGTCAGGGCTTTGAAGATCTATGTTGCCAGGACGGCTGGAGTCAGGAAGACTGACTCGCTGTTTATCCTGTATGCATCCAACAAGCTGGGTGCTCCTGCTTCAAAGCAAACTATTGCTCGATGGATCTGTAACACGATTCAGCAGGCTCATTCTGCGGCTGGATTGCCGCATCCAAAATCAGTAAAAGCCCATTCCACAAGGAAGGTGGGCTCTTCTTGGGCGGCTGCCCGAGGGGTCTCGGCATTACGGCTTTGCCGAGCTGCTACTTGGTCGGGTTCAAACACATTTGCAAAGTTCTACAAGTTTGATACCCTGGCTGAGGAGGACCTGGTGTTTGCCCATTCGGTGCTGCAGAGTCATCCGCACTCTCCCGTCCGTTTGGGAGCTTTGGTATAATCCAGAGCCGGATTGAATTGCAGGGGGCCCCCATGGACTAAAAAACTAATAAAAAAACAAAAACAAAATATATATATATATATATATAGAACGAGTTGGATCCGGCACAGCCACTTATACACGTTTAACACATCGGGTGCCCTCACAAGAGATAAACAGCAAGCACAAGGTGGTGCGGCACTCCAATGATTCACAAAGGCAGAGGTGTATAATTATACACCTCTGCCTTTGTGAATCATTGGAGTGCCGCACCACCTTGTGCTTGCTATATATATATATATATATATATATATATATATATATATATATATATAATTTATATATATATATATATATATATATATATTTTTTTTTTTTTTTTTATTAGTTTTTTAGTCCACTGAAGGAGGAGGGATTTATATATATATATATATATATATATATATATATATATATATATAAATAATTTATCTAAGAATCCCTCCTCCTTCAGTTCAGCGTGCGGCGCGCCAATGACTGAGCCGCAGGCTTGCTGAGCCAGACAGCAATTGGACAGCTGAGCCGTCGCTCAGCTGCCCTGACTACAGCTGTTAGAGCACTCTTCTTAGAGCTGTAGTCAGCGCAGCTGAGCGACGGCTCAGTTGTCCAATTGCTGTCCGGCTCAGCAAGCCTGCGGCTCCGTCATTAGTGCGCCGCACGCAGGGCCGTTTCTAGACAATTTGGCTCCCAGTGCGAGATTTCAAAATGCGCCCCCCCCCCCTTGCTATAAAAAAAATTTGCGTGCCCCCCCCCCCCCCCCCATATAGCCAGAAAAAGAAAAATCATGCGCGCGCGCTCCCGACAAGGGTGTGTGGCCTGATTAAAATGGGCGTGGTCTCATTAAAGTGGGCGTGGCCTCGTCTGATATCATCACACCCACCACAGGGGGGAAAAATAAAAAAGTCCCCTTTTTACACATTACACCAGGCAAGTGTCCCCATTTTACACAGTACGCAGGCAGATATCCCCATTTTACACAGTACGCAGGCAGATATCCCCATTTTACACAGTACGCAGGCAGATATCCCCATTTTACACAGTACGCAGGCAGATATCCCCATTTTACACAGTACGCAGGCAGGTGTCCCCATTCTACACAGTACGCAGGCAGGTGTCCCCATTTTACACATTACGCAGGCAGGTGTCCCCATTTTACACAGTACGCAGGCAGGTGTCCCCATTTTACACAGTACGCAGGCAGGTGTCCCCATTTTACACAGTACGCAGGCAGGTGTCCCCATTTTACACAGTACGCAGGCAGGTGTCCCCATTTTACACAGTGCGGCAGGTGTCCCCATTTTACACAGTACGCAGGCAGGTGTCCCCATTTTACACAGTGCGGCAGGTATCCCCATTTTACACAGTACGCAGGCAGGTATCCCCATTTTACACAGTGCGGAAGGTATCCCCATTTTACACAGTGCGGCAGGTGCCCCCATTTTACACAGTGCGGCAGGTGCCCCCATTTTACACAGTGCGGCAGGTGCCCCCATTTTACACAGTGCGGCAGGTGCCCCCATTTTATACAGTGCGGCAGGTATCCCCATTTTACACAGTGCGGAAGGTATCCTCATTTTACATAGTGCGACAGGCAGGTGTCAAGTGGGGGGGAGGAAGAGAGAGAGAAAAAAAAAAATACTTACATCTTCCCGCTCTTCGGGTCCCGCCGACTCACGTCCCTCGCGCCGGGCCGCCTCCTCCTTCGATGCTTATCTCCTCTCCTCCCTCTCTCTCCCCCCGAGTGCTCCTGCTTGGGGGGCGGGGCTTCGCGGAATGACGCGTTTGCGTCGTGACGTCACGACGCAAACGCGTCATTCCGCGAAGCCCCGCCCCCCCCCCGAGCAGGAGCGCTGGGGGGGGGGGGGGAGAGAGAGGGAGGAGATAAGTAGTCACAAAGTGCCGCGGTGTTAAACGGCACTGGCCGCACGCTGTACTGAAGGAGGAGGAGGGACAGGGCAGCGGGGAGCCGGGGCTCGTGAGCGCTGCACCGCAGATCGGATTGAAGAAAGATCCGATCTGTGGTGTGGCAGGGGGCCCTTTTGGAAAGGGGGGCCCGGGGTACGTATCCCCGGGACCCCCCCCCCCCCTTAATCCGGCTCTGGTATAATCCCCCCCTTAATCCGGCTCTGGTATAATCCCCATGGTCCTTACGGAGTCCCCAGCATCCACTAGGACGTTAGAGAAAATAAGAATTTACTCACCAGTAATTCTATTTCTCGTAGTCCGTAGTGGATGCTGGGCGCCCGTCCCAAGTGCGGACTTTCTGCAATACTTATTTTTACCGTTACCCTCTACCTCATTGAATGATGTCACAGATAGAAGAGTAGATGGTTTCTTGAAACATTTTTTCTCTGTCAGGGGCTGTTGTAAGGCCAGCTATGGCTTCAGCCTGGATGGCAACAGCAATGGTAGAATGGGCGGAGGAACTAGAGAGTGGCCTCTCCGCACCTACTACCAGGGAACAGGAGTCTCATCTAGGCCATATAAAACAAGCTGCGCAATATTTGGAAGAAGCAGCAATTGATATGGGTACGATTGCTTCTAAAGCATCAGCCTTAACGGTAGCCGCTCGTAGAGCAATGTGGCTACGTACTTGGAATGCGGATGCAGAATCCAAGAAATATTCTGGAATCGGAAGCTGAATCCAAAAAGGTCAGGTTTCCTGCTAGTTATAACCCTAAACCGAGAGGTTCAAAATTTCGGCCATTTCGATGGCAAGGTAGAGCAAAAGGAAAGGATGATTCTAACCAACCCCAGTACAATAAATCAGCTAGGGGTAGGAAGCAATGGGCCAATAGACGGCCAGCTTCCAAACCAGAGCGGAAGCCATCAGTTTGAGGGTGCGGGCCTCCGCCTGGAGGATTCCAGGGTTTGGGCTGACTCCTTCATTTTGCACACATATGGCAGCAGTCGACAATAGATGCTTGGCTGCAGAAGGTGGTATCTCTCGGTTATGGTTTCCCTTTCAAGAAGCAGCCTCCTCAAAGGTTTTTATGTACCAGCCCGTCTCGTATAAAGTCGAAGGCCAGAGCTCTGCAGGAAGCAGTTCAGAAATTGCTTCAGTCTGGGGTAATTATCCCAATACCCCTGACACAAAGGGGACGAGGGTTTTACTCCAACCTATTTTTGATTCAGAAGCCAAATGGATCATTCCGACCAATTCTCAATCTCAAGAAGTTAAACGAATACGTTTGGGTTCCAAAGTTTAACATGGAGACATTACGCTCCATAGTTTTGGCCATGGAACCAGGAGATTACATGGTATCTCTGGATGTACAGGATGCTTACCTGCACGTGCCCATAGCACGGTCCCATCAGTGTTACCTCAGGTTTGCCATCCTCCAGCAATATTTTCATTTCCAGGCTTTGCCCTTTGGGCTAGCAACAGCCCCCAGGGTATTTACCAAAATTATCGTGGTTATGGCAGCTTATCTCCGCAAGCAGGGGATAAGAATTTTTCCATACCTCGACGATCTTTTAATCCTGGCACAATCCCAGGAGTAACTCTTGGGCCGTGTCCAACAAACAATAGCTTGTCTACAAAAACACGGATGGCTCATAAATTGGGAAAAGTCGTCTGAGTCCATCACAACGGATGGTTCACTTGGGGGCCATATTGGATTCAGGTCTACAAAGGATAATCTTACCTGGGATAAAGATATCCAAGGTGCAGATAATGATTCAGGAATTGTTGCACAGTCGGACAGTATCAGTTCATGCAGCGATGCGAGTGATAGGTCTGACGGTGTCAACATTCGACATGGTGGCATATGCACAATTCCACTCTAGACCCCTACACCACCTCATTCTAACCAGATGGAATGGAAAACATCAGTAAGCGTAAAAAGGTCACTAGCCTGGTGGCTACAGACGGACCATCTAGACAAGGGGAGACCCTTTTGGATACCAGATTGGCAAGTACTGACGACGGATGCCAATCTTCAAGGCTGGGGAGCAGTGTTCAAAAATTTCTGGTTCCAGGGAAAATGGACCACAAGGGAAAGTTGCCTGCCAATAAATCTGTTGGAAATAAGGGCCATTTATATGGCTCTGGTTCAGGCAAAGGACATTCTGCAAGGAAGACCAGTCCAGATCCGTTCAGACAATGCAACAGCAGTAGCGTACCTCAACCATCAGGGAGGAACTCACAGCAAAAGATTGATGGAGGAAGTAACTCACATACTAAGATGGGCAGAACTCCATCTTCCGGCATTGTCTGCAGTGTTTGTGCCAGGAGTGCTGAACTTGGAAGCGGACTTTCTCAGTCGACACACCATTCAGGAGACCGAATGGGCATTACACCCGGAAGTACACTGCTCAAAAAAATAAAGGGAACACTAAAATAACACATCCTAGATCTGAATGAATGAAATATTCTTATTAAATACTTTGTTCTTTACATAGTTGAATGTGCTGACAACAAAATCACACAGAAATTATCAATGAAAATCAAATTTATTAACCCATGGAGGTCTGGATTTGGAGTCGCACTCAAAATTAAAGTAGAAAAACACACTACAGGCTGATCCAACTTTGATGTAATGTCCTTAAAACAAGTCAAAACGAGGCTCAGTAGTGTGTGTGGCCTCCACGTGCCTGTATGACCTCCCTACAACGCCTGGGCATGCTCCTGATGAGGTCGTGGATGGTCTCCTCCCAGACCTGGACTAAAGCATCCGCCAACTCCTGAACAGTCTGTGGTGCAACGTGGCGTTGGTGGATGGAGCGAGACATGATGTCCCAGATGTGCTCAACTGGATTCAAGTCTGGGGAATGGGCGGGCCAGTCCATAGCATCAATGCCTTCGTCTTGCAGGAACTGCTGACACACTCCAGCCACATGAGGTCTAACATTGTCTTGCATTAGGAGGAACCCAGGGCCAACCGCACCAGCATATGGTCTCACAAGGGGTCTGAGGATCTCATCTTGGTACCTAATGGCAGTCAGGCTACCTCTGGCAAGCAGCAGAATGTTCTCCTTGGCGCCTCCAGACTCTGTCACGTCTGTCACATGTGCTCAGTGAGAACCTGCTTTCATCTGTGAAGAGCACAGGACACCAATGGCGAATTTGCCAGTCTTGGTGTTCTTTGGCAAATGACAAACGTCCTGCACAGTGTTGGGCTGTAAGCACAACCCCCACCTGTGGACGTCGGGCCCTCATACCACCCTCATGGAGTCTGTTTCTGATCGTTTGAGTAGACACATGCACATTTGTGGCTTGCTGGAGGTCATTTTGCAGGGCTCTAGCAGTGCTCCTCCTGTTCCTCCTTGCACAAAGGCGGAGGTAGCGGTCCTGCTGCTGGGTTGTTGCCCTCCTACGGCCTCCTCCACGCCTCCTGATGTACTGGCCTGTCTCCTGGTAGCGCCTCCATACTCTGGACACTACGCTGACAGACACAGCAAACCTTCTTGCCACAGCTCGCATTGATGTGCCATCCTGGATGAGCTGCACTACCTGAGCCACTTGTGTGGGTTGTAGACTCCGTCTCATGCTACCACTAGAGTGAAAGCACCGCCAGCTTTCAAAAGGGACCAAAACATCAGCCAGAAAGCATAGGAGCTGAGAAGTGGTCTGTGATCACCACCTGCAGAACAACTCCTTTATTGGGGGTGTCTTGCTAATTGCCTATAATTTCCACCTGTTGTCTATTCCATTTGCACAACAGCATGTGAAATTGATTGTCAATCAGTGTTGCTTCCTAAGTGGACAGTTTGATTTCACAGAAGTGTGATTGACTTGGAGTTACATTGTGTTGTTTAAGTGTTCCCTTTATTTTTTTGAGCAGTGTATTTCAAACTCTAGTAAACAGATGGGGTCTGCCAGAGATAGATCTCACGGTGTCCCGTTTGAACAACAAAGTTCCGGCATACGGGTCAAGAACAAAGGATCCCGGGGCGATCCTTGTAGACACACTGTCAGTGAAATGGGAATTTCATCTGGCATATCTGTTTCCTCCAATCTCCCTGTTACCCAGGGTGGTGAGGAAAATAAAGCAAGCAAAGGGAGCCATAATTCTAATAGCTCCAGCCTGGCCCAGAAGGCATTGGTACATAGATCTACTAAGGATGTCCGTGGAAGCTCCAATTCTGCTTCCTCAACATCCAGATCTACTAATGCAGGGGCCTTGTTATCACAGCCACCTGGAACGGCTGTCTTTGATGGCGTGGCTGTTGAAACCTCTATCCTAAAATCAAGAGGATGTTCACAACATGTAATTCAAACCATGCTTAGAGCAAGAAAGCCTTCTTCAGCTCGTATTTATCATCGAATATATTCATTGGTGTAGCGAAAGAGGTACGGATCCAAGATCTTTTAAAGTATCCAGGATTTTGGATTTCCTCCAAGCAGGAATGGATAAGGGTTTAAAGGTGGCTTCACTGAGAGTTCAAGTATCAGCATTAACTGTATGGTTTCAGAAAAAGATTGCTAACCTACAGGATGTGCGTACTTTTTTTCAGGGAATGTTGCACATTCAACCACCGTTTGTTCCTCCTGCAGTACCCTGGGATTTAAATCTGGTTCTCAAAATCCTTCAGGGGGCTCCGTGTGATCCACTTAAGAGAGCAGATCTTACATGGTTGACGGATAAAGTTCTCTTTCTACTGACAATGGCGTCAGCTAGAAGAGTGTCAGATTTAGGAGCACTGTCATGTAAGTCTCCTTTTCTGATCTTTTATCCAGGTAAAGCAGTTCTCAGAACTAAATCTGGTTATCTTCCGAAGGTGGTTTCAGTTTCACCTGAACGAAGAAATTGTAGTCCTGGCTTTTCAGGTATCTGCGGGAGAAGCGTCGCTGGAATAAGTCCGTGCATTAAGAATTTACGTAGATCGTACTAGTGCCATCAGAAAGAGATTCTCTCTTCATTCTCTACGGATTTCACAAAAGAGGATGGCCTGCTACTAAACAGACGCTAGCAAGATGGCTTTGAATGATGATTTCAGAAGCATATTCTCGTGCTGATCTCCCTGTTCCGGCTAATGTCTCTGCGCACTCTACACATAGGGTAGGTCCTTCATGGGCAGCACAACATGGTGCTTCAGCAGAACAGATTTGTAAGGCAGCCACATGGTCTTCCATTAACACATTCATTAGACATTATGCCTTGGATACTTTTGCCTCTCATGACGCGGAATTCGGGCGAAAGGTTCTTCTGGCTAATCAGGAGCGTCCCCACCACTAATAATGGCTTTGGGAATCCCAATGTTATCTTGTGGATAACCTGTGGACCCAGACGGAGAAATATACCGTTATGGTAAGAACTTATTGTTGATAACGGAATTTCTCCTATGTCCACAGGGATCCCACCCTGACGCACCTGATTTGAGGATCTTTACAATCACTTAACCTCTTCCCTCTTGTATGGAAGGGTGTGCATGTGTTTTCTTATCGCCTGAATAGGTTTCTACATGATGCTCCTGCCTAATTGCTGTGAAAACAACTGATTTGACTGAGTCGGTGGGCGGGATTATATGGATGAGCCCGATGCATCCTGGGAGGCCAGAAAGCTCATGACTATTTGGTGCCATTTCCGCTGTCGCTCCGGCATATCCCAATGTTATCCTGTGGATACCTGTGGACATAGGAGAAATTCCGTTATCAACGGTAAGTTCTTACCATAACGGTATATTTTCAATTCCAGGCCTTACGTTTTGGTCTGACCACGGCTCCGCGAATCTTCACCAAGGTCATGAAGGCTATACTCCGCCGTCAGGGGATCAGGATCCTGCCATATGTGGACGACTTGTTGATCCTGGCGAACTCTCCAGAGGTTCTCCTCCGTCATCTGGAACTGATGGTCCAATTCCTGCAAGCCCACAGGTGGCTCATCAATTGGAAGAAATCCTCACTGGTCCCTTCTTAGAGCATGGTGCACCTGGGGGCATTATTGGACACCCACAACCAACAGTTGTTGTCTCCAGAGAAAGTCCTGAAACTTCAGGAAAAGATAAGATGCTTCCTATCTCGGCCACGTGTGTCTCGGCGATGCAAGTACTAGGCCTCATGGTGTCTGCTTTCGACATGGTGGAGTACGCTCAATTTCATTCCCGCCCTCTGCAGAGGTTAATCCTTTCCAAATGGGATCAGGACTCGCATGATCTCCTCGACTCTGGAGGTTCGCCTGTCACTGACCTGGTGGCTACACGATCAGCAATTGAGCATGGGTCGTCCCTTCTGGATCTCCAACTGGGTCCTTCTAACGACGGATGCCATTCTGCGGCGTTGGGGCGCGGTGTTCGAGCAACACTCTCTTCAGGGTCGATGGACCAGGGAGGAATGTCTCCTCCCGATAAACATTCTGGAGTTGCGGGCTTTGTTCAGTGCTTTGAAACTGGCCCTGTCTCTGGTACAGAACAGGCCTGTTCAAGTACAGTCGGACAACGCCACTACGGTGGCGTACATAAATCATCAAGGCGGCACTCGAAGCTGCATGGCAATGATGGAAGTGTCAAAGATTCTTCTATGGGCGGAACGCAATCTGCCAGCCATATCGGCAGTGTTCATTCCGGGGGTCCTCAACTGGGAAACGGACTTCCTCAGTCAGGACGTACACGCCGGAGAGTGGAGCCTTCATCCAGAAGTATTTCAACTCCTAGTGGACAAGTGGGGCCTACCAGGTGTAGACCTGAGGGCGTCTTGACACAATCACAAGGTTCCCATCTTCGGAGCAAGGACAAGGGATCCTCAAGCAGCGTTCATGGCAATTCCATGGAACTTTCGGCTGCCATACGTGTTCCCTCCGGTATCACTCCTGCCCAGGGTAATAAGGAGGTTCAAGCAAGAAGGAGGAATACTACTTCTGACAGCTCCAGCGTGGCCCAGACGTCATTGGTTCTCAGACCTGCAGGGTTTCTCGATAGAGCGTCCTCTTCTACTTCTTCAACGCCCAGACCTCCTCGTTCAGAGCCCTTGTGTCTACCAGGATCTGGCCAGACTGGCTTTGACGGCGTGGCTCTTGAAACTTCAGTTCTGAGGGCCAAGGGATTCTCTGAGGCGGTCATTCAAACTATGTTGAAAGCCCGTACACCTGCTTCGGCTCGGATTTATTATAGGGTCTGGAATTCTTAGTTCACATGGTGTGCAGCTAAGAATTATGATGCGTATAAGTTCAGTACTGCCCAACTTTTGGCTTTTCTGCAACACGGCCTGGACTTAGGCCTTCGACTGGCCTCCCTCAAGGTTCATATTTCTGCCTTGTCGGTGTGGTTTCAGAGAAAAATTGCGACTCTGCCTGATGTTCATACTTTCACTCATGGTGTTTTTTTACGGATTCAACCTCCCTATGTTCCTCCTGTGGCTCCTTGGGATTTGTCGGTTGTCCTGGATGCCATACAAGATTCTCCATTCAAACCTCTTGAGTCTGTGGACCTTAAGTGGCTTACTCTTAAGGTCTTGTTTTTGCTGGCTATTGCTTCTGCTAGACGGGTTTCAGACTTGGGTGCCTTATCCTGTCGGTCACCCTTTCTGATTTTTCACCGTGACCGGGCGGTTCTTAGAACTCGCCCTGGTTATCTGCCTAAGGTAGTGTCATCTTTCCACCTTTAACCAGGAGATTGTGGTTCCGGCCTTTACCTCTCCTGGTTTATCCTCCGAAGAGCGGTCTTTGGATGTGGTATGGGCTCTCCGTATTTATGTGAAGAGAACCGCTTCGCTTAGGAGATCTGATTCTCTTTTTGTTCTTTTTGGTTTCCATAAATGTGGCTGGCCTGCTAATAAGCAGACCTTGGCCAGATGGTTTAGAATGGTGATTGCACATGGTCCTCAGTGAATACGTTCATAAGGTTCTATGCCTTCGTTACTTCCGCCTCCCAGGATGCTTCCTTTGGACGCCGGGTTCTTGTGCCCGCTACAGTGCGTCTCCTCCCATGAGGAACTGCTTTAGGACATCCCCAATGTAATTCCCTGTGGAATCAGTGTACCCCGCTGCAGAAAAGGAGATTTATGGTAAGAACTTACCGTTTAATCTCTTTCTGCGAGGTACACTGGATTCCACAGGGCACCCACCCTGACGCACTTACTTTCTTTGGGTTTGTATGGCATTAGCCACTGGTACCTTCTCCTATCGTGAGAATGTGGTTCGCTGTGGCTACTAACTGTTGTCGTCTCTCTTACCTGCTACTGCATTGGACTGATTAACAAAACTGCGCTCCAGTGCCTAGAGGCGGGGATATAGAGGAGGCAGCGCTATGCATCCTGGGAACATTCAAAGCTTTTAGCCTGTTGGTGCCTCAGGCTGCTGGCAACAGCCTCCCTGCTTCGAGGGACTAAGGGGGGGAGTAGTGTCCGCCCTGCGGGGTCTGAGCCACTATCTCCTCTGACAGGACACTGAGCTCCTGAAGGGATCGATTGTTCCCCGCCACAGGGGATCGCTCACCCCGGCAGCATGCCGCCACCCCCTTACAGAGCCAGAAGATCAGAAGATGGCGAGATATGGCAGCACACGGGTAGGAGCGCAAGTCTGAGCGGCTGCATTCTGGGAAAGCTCAGCGGCACACAGTGTTGGCACAATGAGGGGCATCCTGAGCCAGCATCTAAATACCCTACACTGGTCACAGACGCTAACCGGAGACTGAATCCCCAGGCTAGTGTCAGAATCCTCCGTACACAGACGCTAACGGGACGGAATCCTAGCGACTGAATCCTCAGGCCAGTATAAAGAATTTGTGCGGGAAGACGCGCCATCTTCATGGGGCAGAGCTTCTCATCAGAGCGGACCCAGCAGCGTTCAGCGCCATTTTCCTGCCTGAAGTTCCTGTACACAGACTCTGACAGAGCTGTCCCTCCAAGCAACTTCAGCTATCCTGTGCGGTACCAGGGGGTTGTAGAAGGGGGAGGGGTGTGCAATAGATGCTGTAAACTATTATAGTATACAGTAGGCGCTGGTAAGAGGTGTCCTTTATCTTACAAAGCGCTGTGTGTGGGTTGGCTCCAAACTCTGTCTCTCTCGGCATTCTTGGGGGGAAACGCTGTCTACCCTTCCTTGTGTGTGTGTGTGGAGTGTTTGTGGTCTCCATAAAGTTATGTCCAGGGACTCTGTGTCATATGCTGCTGAGGATATGCCCTCTCAGGATGATCCCATTCCATGTAATCAGGATTGCACTGTCTTAGTGCAGATACCAGCAAGGGAGCCTGAGTGGTTATCCTCTATCTAAACTATGATTTCTCAAATGTCTACTAGGGTTGCGCAGAATGAATCTGCAACTCGGGTTTTACAGAACTCTATGGCAGTTTGGTCCGGTTCTTTTACCTCAGGGCCAACTACTGCATGTTCCCACAAACGTGCTCTTGCCCAGATTATGCAAGACGACACGGATACCGACTCTGATACGGTAGAAGGTGATGGGGACGTGCTGAGGGGGGCGGCATCTCTTGCAAAAGGGGTGCAGTTGATGATAGAGGCTACCAGAGTTGTGTTGAATATTGCTGATGCAACACCTGAACAGGTTGAGGAGGCTTCACTGACAATAAGAAAGCCTCGCTAACCTTTCCTGCGTCTAAAGAATTGAATGCTATATTTGAGAAAGCATGGGAAAATCCGGAGAAAAAATTCCAGATCCCTAGAAGGGTTCTGGTTGCTTTCTCCTTCCCTAAGGATAGAAAAAAAAATGGGAAAACCCAACCATAGTAGACGCGTCTGTATCCAGACTCTCAAAAAAGGTTGTTTTACCCGTTCGAGGATCTACCGCCATAAAAGAGCCGGCTGATTGCAAAATTGATAATACGTTCAAATCCATATATGCAGCTTCAGGGGCGATGCTACGTCCCATTATTGCCAGTGCATGGATTTCCAAAGCTATAGTAAAGTGGTCAGGCACGTTACTTGATGATTTGGATACAATGGATAAAAGTGATGTTGAATAGTTTTTGCGTAACATTCAGGATACTGCAGGATTTATGGTGTAATCCGTGAAAGACCTGGGTTCCATGGCTGCAGGGATATCTTCCATGTCTATCTCAGCTCGTAAGGGACTTTGGCTGCGCCAGTGGTCTGCTGATGCGGAATCCAGGAGAGGCGTGGAGACCCTACCCTACACAGGTCAGGCTCTCTTTGGGGAAGCGTTGGATGCGTGGATTTCCACAGCTACAGCAGGTAAGTCTCCTTTTCTACCCTCAGCTGCACCTGCTACAAAGAAACCCTTTTCTTCAGCTACATCACAGTCCTTTCGGAATGCCAAAGCAAGAAAGGCCAAACCATCCAACACCTTCTTTAGAGGAGGTCAGACAAAATCCAAGAAACCTGCTGCTGCGGGTTCCCAGGAACAGAAACCTGCTTCAGGTCCGACAAAGTCCTCAGCATGACGGTGGACTGCGCGGCCTGGAGGTGGGGCCGGTGGGGGCGAGACTCGGGCATTTCAGTCACGTCTGGGTGTCGTCCGGCCTGGATCCCTTCGTGCAAGATATTGTGTCCCTGGGGTACAGGCTGGAATTTCAAGATCTCCCTCCTCACCGATTCTTCAAATCAGGCTTGCCAGCTCAGCTGGCAGACAGGGCTATCCTACAGGAAGCCATCCAGAAGTTGGTGGAGGCACAGGTTATTGTACCGGTTCCACCCCATATGCACAACAAAGGTTACTATTCAAACCTTTTCGTGGTACCGAAACCGGATGGTTCGGTCAGACCCATTTTGAACTTAAAATCGTTATAACCCTTCCTAAGGGAGTTCAAGTTCAAAATGGAGTCTCTGAGAGCGGTGATATCCGGTCTGGAGGAGGGGGGATTCCTGGTATCCCTGGATATCAAGGATGTGTACCCCCACATTCCGATTTGACTGCCGCATCAATCTCATCTCCGATTCGCACTGTCGGACTGTCACTTTCAATTTCAGGCCCTGCCATTCGGCCTCTCCACAGCACCGAGGGTGTTCACCAAGGTGATGGCGGAAATGATGGGCCTCCTCCGCAGACAGGGGGTGAACATAATTCCTTATCTGGACGATCTGCTGATAAAGGCATCATCCAAGGAGAAGCTGTTACAGTCCATTGTTCTCACGACCCATCTACTCAGGGAACATGGTTGGATCCTGAGTCTTCCAAAATCACATTTGGAACCAACCAGGAGGTTGGCTTTTCTGGGAATGCTCCTCGACACGGAAGTGCAGAGGGTATTTCTTCCAGAGGAAAAAGCGTTGGTGATTGAAGCGATGCTCCGGGATGTCCTGAAGCCAGCCCAGGTGTCTGTTCATCAGTGCATTCACCTTCTGGGGAAGATGGTGGCCTCTTACGAGGCTCTGCAGTACGGGAGGTTTCATGCTCGGTACTTCCAGCTGGATCTCCTGGACAAGTGGTCGGGATCTCATCTACACATGCACCAGAGAATACGTCTGTCGCCACAGACCAGGATTTCACTCCTCTGGTGGCTACAATTACCTCATCTTCTGGGGGGCCACAGGTCCGGCATTCAGGACTGGATCCTTCTAACCACGGATGCAAGCCTCCAGGGCTGGGGCACAGTCAAGAGGGATCATAAGTAATTGTATAATTGACTCAAAAGCGGTTTTATGGACAGGTGTGGGTTGTTCATTTTGTTATTTCTTGATTAGTTAAGCATGCACAAGTTCTAGAGTTGATTCCAAGCGACCAAATCAACAGTCTGAGAAAAAAAAAATAATGCACTGGTGAACTCTGCAAAACATGGAAACAACAGTGGTGGGTGAAGCCAAGTGAAGTACAATCCAGGAGGTAGGAAAATCATTTTCCAAGTCTACCATAAAGAAGACTTTGCAAGAGCAAATACATAGGTTTCCCCACTAGGTGCAAATCATTCATAAGCCTCTAGAATAGAAAGGCCAGATTAGCAAAACAAACATCTAAAAAAGCCAGCCTATTTCTAGATCATCATTCTGTGGAAAGTTGAAATGAAGATCAGTCTGTACCGGGATGATGGGATAAAATATGTATGGAGAAGACTTGTAATGGCTCTTGATCCAAAGCATACCACCGCATCTGTAAAGACGGTGGAGGCAGTGTGATGGCTATATGTCCCTAATGTTTATTGCTGATGTGACAGAAGCAGCCGGATGAATTTTCAAGTGCATACAGATATACGGTGTGCTCAGATTCAGCCAAAGTTGAATGGACGGTACTTAACACTACAGATGGACAATGACACAAAACAATGTCTGAGCCAATCGCCAGATTAAGCATGCATTTCACTTGCTGTAGACAAAATTATAGGAAGAAAGACATACAAACAACTGAAGACAGCTGCAGTAAAGCCTGGCAGAGCATAACAAAGGAGGAAACCCACAATTTGGTGATGTCCATGGATTCCAGACTTCAGGCATCAATTGCTTACAAAGAATTCACGACAGAACATTAAAAATTAACATTTTATTTATGAATGCTAATTATATTAGGGAGCCTGAAAATAAGAGCCTGTGTGTAAAAAAATAATTAAATAAAAATTCTCAAACATTTACTACAATATTTTCGTCCATCCTCTTGAATTAAAGCTGAAAGTTTGCGCTTCAGTTGTATCTCCATTGCTTAATTTCCACTCCATTAAGGTGTCATACATAGCCAAAATTGTATTCAGCAGCAAGTGAAGTTCTTGAAGTTGATGTGTTGGAAGCAAGAAAAAATGGGCAAGTAAGGAACTGAGCGATTTTAACAAGTGCAAACTTGTAATGGCTACATGACAAGGCCAGAGCATCTTCCAAATGGCAGGACTTATGGGGTATTCCCAGCATGCTGTGGCTAGTACCTATAAAAAGTGGACAACCGTCAACAGGGTCATGGGCGTCCAAGGCTCATTAATGCTCATGGGCAGTGAAGAGTAGCCCACCTGGTCCAATCCCAGAAAAAATAAGAATTTACTCACCGGTAATTCTATTTCTCGTAGTCCGTAGTGGATGCTGGGAACTCCGTAAGGACCATGGGGAATAGCGGGCTCCGAAGGAGACTGGGCACTCTAAGAAAGATTTAGGACTACCTGGTGTGCACTGGCTCCTCCCTCTATGCCCCTCCTCCAGACCTCAGTTAGGGAAACTGTGCCCGGAAGAGCTGACACAATAAGGAAAGGATTTGGAATCCCGGGTAAGACTCATACCAGCCACACCAATCACACCGTACAACTCGTGATACTATACCCAGTTGACAGTATGAACAACAACTGAGCCTCTCGAATAGAAGGCTCAAAACAATAACCCTTTAGTTAGGCAATAACTATATACAAGTATTGCAGACAATCCGCACTTGGGATGGGCGCCCAGCATCCACTACGGACTACGAGAAATAGAATTACCGGTGAGTAAATTCTTATTTTCTCTGACGTCCTAGTGGATGCTGGGAACTCCGTAAGGACCATGGGGATTATACCAAAGCTCCCAAACAGGCGGGAGAGTGCGGATGACTCTGCAGCACCGAATGAGCAAGCTCAAGGTCCTCCTCAGCCAGGGTATCAAACTTGTAGAATTTTGCAAACGTGTTTGAACCCGACCAAGTAGCAGCTCGGCAAAGTTGTAAAGCCGAGACCCCTCGGGCAGCCGCCCAAGAAGAGCCCACCTTCCTCGTGGAATGGGCTTTTACAGATTTAGGATGCGGCAGTCCAGCCGCCGAATGTGCAAGTTGAATCGTGCTACAGATCCAGCGAGCAATAGTCTGCTTTGAAGCAGGAGCACCCAGCTTGTTGGGTGCATACAGGATAAATAGCGAGTCAGTTTTTCTGACTCTAGCCGTCCTGGAAACATATATTTTCAGGGCCCTGACTACGTCCAGCAACTTGGAATCCTCCAAGTCTCGAGTAGCCGCAGGCACCACAATAGGTTGGTTCACATGAAAAGCTGATACCACCTTAGGAAGGAATTGGGAACGAGTCCTCAATTCCGCCCTATCCATATGAAAAATCAGATAAGGGCTTTTACATGACAAAGCCGCCAATTCTGATACACGCCTGGCCGACGCCAAGGCCAACAGCATGACCACCTTCCACGTGAGGTACTTTATCTCCACGGTTTTAAGTGGCTCAAACCAATGCGACTTTAGGAAATCCAACACCACGTTGAGATCCCAAGGTGCCACTGGGGGCACAAAAGGGGGCTGAATATGCAGCACTCCCTTTACAAAAGTCAACTTCAGGCAGTGAAGCCAGTTCTTTTTTGGAAGAAAATCGACAGAGCCGAAATTTGGACCTTAATGGAACCCAATTTTAGGCCCATAGTCACCCCTGACTGTAGGAAGTGCAGAAATCGACCTAGCTGAAATTCCTCCGTTGGGGCCTTCCTGGCCTCACACCAAGCAACATATTTCCGCCATATGCGGTGATAATGTTTTGCGGTCACATCTTTCCTAGCTATAATCAGTGTAGGAATGACTTCCACCGGAATGCCCTTTTCTTTTAGGATCCGGTGTTCAACCGCCATGCCGTCAAACGCAGCCGCGGTAAGTCTTGGAACAGACAGGGCCCCTGCTGCAGCAGGTCCTGTCTGAGCGGCAGAGGCCATGGGTCCTCTGAGATCATTTCTTGAAGTTCTGGGTACCAAGCTCTTCTTGGCCAATCCGGAACCACGAGTATAGTTCTTACTCCTCTCCTTCTTATTATTCTCAGTACCTTGGGTATTAGAGGCAGAGGAGGGAACACATAAACCGACTGGTACACCCACGGTGTCACTAGAGCGTCCACAGCTATCGCCTGAGGGTCCCTTGACCTGGCGCAATATCTTTTTCGTTTTTTGTTGAGGCGGGACCCCATCATGTCCACCTGTGGCCTTTCCCAATGGTTTACAATCATTTTGAAGACTTCTGGATGAAGTCCCCACTCTCCCGGGTGGAGGTCGTGTCTGCTGAGGAAGTCTGCTTCCCAGTTGTTCACTCCCGGAATGAACACTGCTGACAGTGCTATCACGTGATTTTCCGCCCATCGGAGAATCCTTGTGGCTTCTGCCATCGCCAACCTGCTTCTTGTGCCGCCCTGTCGGTTTACATGGGCTACCGCCGTGATGTTGTCTGACTGGATCAGCACCGGCTGGTGTTGAAGCAGGGGTCTTGCCTGACTTAGGGCATTGTAAATGGCCCTTAGTTCCAGAATATTTATGTGTAGGGAAGTCTCCTGGCTTGACCATAGTCCTTGGAAGTTTCTTCCCTGTGTGACTGCCCCCCAGCCTCGAAGGCTGGCATCCGTGGTCACCAGGACCCAGTCCTGTATGCCAAATCTGCGGCCCTCTAGAATATGAGCACTCTGCAGCCACCACAGCAGAGACACCCTGGTCCTTGGAGACAGGGTTATCAGCCGATGCATCTGAAGATGCGATCCGGACCACTTGTCCAACAGATCCCACTGAAAGATCCTTGCATGGAACCTGCCAAATGGAATTGCTTCATAGGAAGCTACCATCTTTCCCAGGACTCGCGTGCAGTGATGCACCGACACCTGTTTTGGTTTCAGGAGGTCTCTGACTAGAGATGACAACTCCTTGGCTTTCTCCTCCGGGAGAAACACTTTTTTCTGGTCTGTGTCCAGAACCATCCCCAGGAACAGTACATGTAATCCCCTTCGTCCAGGCTTGCAATAACCGCCCTGTGTGATTCCATTTTGAACTTGAACCTTCTTATATAAGTGTTCAAGGATTACAAATTTAAAATGGGTCTCACCGAACCGTCCGGTTTCGGTACCACAAACATTGTGGAATAGTAACCCCGTCCTTGTTGAAGGAGGGGTACCTTGATTATCACCTGCTGAGAATACAGCTTGTGAATTGCCTCCAGCACTGCCTCCCTGTCTGGGGGAGCTGTTGGCAAGGCTGATTTGAGGAAACGGCGAGGGGGAGACGTCTCGAATTCCAGCTTGTACCCCTGAGATACCACTTGTAGAATCCAGGGATCCACCCGTGAGCGAGCCCACTGGTCGCTGAAGTTCCGGAGACGGGCCCCCACCGCACCTGGCTCCGCCTGTGGAGCCCCAGCGTCATGCGGTGGACTTAGAGGAAGCGGGAGAGGACTTTTGTTCTTGGGAAGTGGCTGTATGGTGCAGCTTTTTCCCTCTACCTCTGCCTCTGGGCAGAAAGGACGCGCCGTTAACCCGCTTGCCTTTCTGGGGCCGAAAGGACTGTACCTGATAATACGGTGCTTTCTTTGGCTGTGAGGGAACATGGGGTAAAAATGTCGACTTCCCAGCTGTTGCTGTGGAAACGAGGTCCGAGAGACCGTCCCCAAACAATTCCTCACCTTTGTAAGGCAAAACCTCCATGTGCCTTTTAGAATCTGCATCACCTGTCCACTGCCGAATCCACAATCCTCTCCTGGCAGAAATGGACATTGCATTAATTCTAGATGCCAGCCGGCAAATATCCCTCTGTGCATCTCTCATGTATAAGACTGCGTCTTTAATATGCTCTATAGTTAGCAATATAGTGTCCCTGTCGAGGGTATCAATGTTATCAGACAGGGAATCTGACCACGCAGCAGCAGCACTGCACATCCATGCTGAAGCAATAGCCGGTCTCAGTATAATACCTGAGTGTGTATATACAGACTTCAGGATAGCCTCCTGCTTTCTATCCGCAGGCTCCTTTAAGGCGGCCGTATCCTGAGACGGTAGTGCCACCTTTTTTGACAAGCGTGTGAGCGCTTTATCCACCCTAGGGGATGTCTCCCAACGTATCCTGTCCTCTGGCGGGAAAGGGTACGCCATTAGCAACTTTTTAGAAATCACTAATTTCTTATCAGGGGAAGCCCACGCTTCTTCACACACTTCATTCAACTCATCAGATGGGGGAAAAACCATTGGTTGCTTTTTCACCCCAAACATAATACCCTTTTTTGTGGTACCTGGGTTAATGTCAGAAATGTGCAACACATTTTTCATTGCCGTAATCATGTAACGGGTGGCTCTGTTGGAATGTACACTAGTCTCATCGTCGTCGACACTGGAGTCAGTATCCGTGTCGACATCTGTGTCAGCCATCTGAGGTAGCGGGCGTTTTTGAGCCCCTGATGGCTTTTGAGACGCCTGGGCAGGCACGGACTGAGAAGCCGGCTGTCCCACATCTGCTATGTTGTCAAACCTTTTATGTAAGGAGTTGACACTGTCGCGTAATTCCTTCCACATATCCATCCACTCAGGTGTCGACCCCGCAGGGGGTGACATCACATTTATCGGCACCTGCTCCGCCTCCACATAAGCCTCCTCATCAAACATGTCGACACAGCCGTACCGACACACCGCACACACACAGGGAATGCTCTGACTGAGGACAGGACCCCACAAAGTCCTTTGGGGAGACAGAGAGAGAGTATGCCAGCACACACCACAGCGCTATATAATGCAGGGAGTTACACTACACAAGTGATTTACCCTATAGCCGCTATATATATATAGTATTTGCGCCTAAATTTAGTGCCCCCCCTCTCTTTTTTACCCTATTGAGCCTGGAAACTGCAGGGGAGAGCCTGGGGAGCGTCCTTCCAGCGGAGCTGTGAGAGGAAATGGCGCCAGTGTGCTGATGGAGATAGCCCCGCCCCTTTATCGGCGGACTTCTCCCGCTCTTATAATAATAATGTGGCAGGGGTATTTTACACATATATAGCTTCTTAGGCTATATTATGTGTGATTAGCCACTTTAAGGTACTCTAATTGCTGCCCAGGGCGCCCCCCCCCCCAGCGCCCTGCACCCATCAGTGACCGGAGTATGTGGTGTGCACAGGGAGCAATGGCGCACAGCTGCAGTGCTGTGCGCTACCTTAATGAAGACCGGAGTCTTCAGCCGCCGATTTCCGTGAAGATCTTCATGCTTCTGGCTCTGCAAGGGGGACGGCGGCGCGGCTCTGGGACCGGACTACCGAGGCTGGGCCTGTGTTCGATCCCTCTGGAGCTAATGGTGTCCAGTAGCCTAGAAGCCCAAGCTAGCTGCAAGCAGGTAGGTTCGCTTCTCTCCCCTAAGTCCCTCGTTGCAGTGAGTCTGTTGCCAGCAGATCTCACTGAAAATAAAAAACCTAATAAATACTTTCTTTACTAGAAGCTCAGGAGAGCCCCTAGTGTGCAACCAGCTCGAGCCGGGCACAGATTCTAACTGAGGTCTGGAGGAGGGGCATAGAGGGAGGAGCCAGTGCACACCAGGTAGTCCTAATTCTTTCTTAGAGTGCCCAGTCTCCTTCGGAGCCCGCTATTCCCCATGGTCCTTACGGAGTTCCCAGCATCCACTAGGACGTCAGAGAAAAGTTACTGTAGCACAAGTTTCAGAAAAAATAGCTGGCTATGATACAAATATGGCAGAAAACACAGTGTATAGCTTGATGCAAATGGGGTTGTGTAACTGCAGACCAGACAGAGTGCTCTTGCTGACCCCTGCCCACCACCAACAGTTCCTGCAATGGGCATAAAAGCATCAGAACTGGAGGAGTGGAAGAAGGTGTCCTGGTCTGATGAAACACCTTTTAATTTACATCATTTGGATGGTTGGTTGCATGTGCGTCATTTACCTGGGGAAGAGATGGCACTATGAGAAGGAGATATGCCAGCAGAGGCATTGTGATGCTTTCGGTTATGTTCTGCTGGGAAACTTTAGTTTCACCGCTCATGCAGATGTTACCTTGACAAGTACCACCTAACTACACATTGTTTCAGACCAAGTATACCCCTTCATGGCAACTTTATTCCCTTATGGCGTGGCCTCTTTCAGCAGGATAATGCTCCCTGCCACACTGCAAAAATTCTAAAGTAATGGTTTGAGAAACATGACAAAGAGTTGGTCTCCATATTCCCCAGATATCAATCCAATTGTGCATCTGTGGGATGTGCTGGAAAAACAAGTCCGAACCATGGAGGCCCCACCTCACACAATACAGGACTTGAAGGATCTGCTGTTAAAGTCTTGGTGCCAGATACCACGAACACCTTCAGAGATCTTGAAGAGTCCATGCCTCTATGGGTCACAACTGTTTTGGTGACACGAGGAGGACCTACACAATACTATGCAGGTGGTTTATGGGTGATCGGTATATGTAAACCCTCTTGACATTTATTTACCACGTATTCTAAAAAAACACTTTTCAGCATATATGGGCACATAACTAACACTAGTTAATTAATAAAAGTTAAAATTTAACATCGGCATATCAATGGTGTGTGTAGACACTGAAGGCAATTCCATCATGATCTGTTATATTTTATTATTGATTATATCAGAGGTTCCCAAACGCGGTCCTCAAGGCACCCCAACAGTCCAGGATTTAGGTATATCCATGGCTCCGCACAGACGGTTAAATCAAATTGACTGAGGTGCTAATTAAGTCACCTGTGGCCAAGCATGGATACATTTAAAACCTGGACCGTTGGGGTGCCTTGTGGACCGTGTTTGGGAACCTCTAGATTATACGTGCAGTATGCATACAAATTAGCTGTTATCAATCCTCCTTTGCTACTAAGGGTATAAATACTTTACAGGCAGTGCCGGTGCTACCCGCTCAGCAGAGTCTGCAAAGCAGAGAGGCACTCTCCCTGCTCTGCGACTCTGCTGCTATGTGCTGTTGCTGCCGCCGGCTGCCACAACACTTGTCAGATTGTATAGGCAGTAGTGCCAGCAGAAAGAGGCTCCAGTTCCCCCAGCAGATCTCCCCCTCCAAGCAGAGCATGTAGGAGGGGTCTCACTCTGTCCACACGGGCTGTCTGCTTTTATTTTCTGTTCCTGGCTGCTGATGATTTATGAAGTGAAGCAAAGAACATTTCTCTGTGCACTCTGGTCTCTGAGCCCTTCCCCTCTACACATACTGATGCACAGAAGCTTGAGTGTGTCTAGGGCAGCCTGAACCTGACATTAGTGAGTTTAACTCTTTGAAAACCTTTTTTGCTACTGTAATGAATGCTCCTACTGCAAGTGTGTTCTTCAATATTTGTTTACCAGCCATATATATTACGTGTGTGTGTATGTATGATAGATACAGTATATGAACCAGGGAAGGTGTGTGTGTGTGGGGAAGGGGGGGGGGGGGGGGGGGCGGGGAGGGCATTTATTATATGTATAAGTGGTACTGATTCTGTGGGCCTGTGAATAAGCGGCACAGATAAGGTGGGCATTATTGTGTATAAGTGTCACTGATACTGTGGGCATTATGTGTGTAAGCGTCATTGCTATGATGGGCATTATTATGTGTATAAGCATCACTGATACTGTGGGCATTATGTGTATAAGCGTCACATACTGTGGGCATTGTGTGTATAAGCGGCACTGCTATCTTGGGCATTGTGTATAAGGGGCACTACTGTGTAGCATAACGTGAATATGGGGCAGTACTGTGTGATGTAATATGAAATAGGGGCACTACGTGCGGTGTAATGACAATAATTTTGTTCTACTGTGTGATGTAATTTGAATTGGGGGTACTATTGTGTGGCCACGTTCCCTTCCTTGTGACCCCTTTTTTGCAGTGCGTGCCTTCGGCATGCACTGTTCTTTTCTCTAACGTCCTAAGTGGATGCTGGGACTCCGTAAGGACCATGGGGATTAGCGGCTCCGCAGGAGACTGGGCACAACTAAAGAAAGCTTTAGGACTACCTGGTGTGCACTGGCTCCTCCCACTAAGACCCTCCTCCAGACCTCAGTTAGATTTCTGTGCCCGGCTGAGCTGGATGCACACTAGGGGCTCTCCTGAGCACCTAGAAAGAAAGTATATTTAGGTTTTTTATTTTCAGTGAGATCTGCTGGCAACAGACTCACTGCAGCGAGGGACTAAGGGGAGAAGAAGCGAATCTACCTAACAGGTGGTAGTTTGGGCTTCTTAGGCTACTGGACACCATTAGCTCCAGAGGGATCGACCGCAGGACCCAACCTTGGTGTTCGTTCCCGGAGCCGCGCCGCCGTCCCCCTTACAGAGCCAGAAGCACGAAGAAGGTCCGGAAAATCGGCGGCAGAAGACTTCGGTCTTCACCAAGGTAGCGCACAGCACTGCAGCTGTGCGCCATTGCTCCTCGTGTACACCTCACACTTCGGTCACTGATGGGTGCAGGGCGCTGGGGGGGGGCGCCCTGAGGGCAATAAATAACACCTTGGCTGGCAAAATATACATCATATATAGTCCCAGAGGCTATATAGATGTAAAATTACCCCTGCCAGTATCACAGAAAAAGCGGGAGAAAGTCCGCCAAAAAGGGGGCGGGGCTTCTCCCTCAGCACACTGGCGCCATTTTCTCTTCACAGTGCAGCTGGAAGACAGCTCCCCAGGCTCTCCCCTGTAGTTTTCAGGCTCAAAGGGTTAAAAAGAGAGGGGGGGGGGGGGCACTAAATTTAGGCGCAATATATGTATACAAGCAGCTATTTCGGGAAAAATCACTCAGTTACAGTGTTAATCCCTGCATTATATAGCGCTCTGGTGTGTGCTGGAATACTCTCTCTCGGTCTCCCCAAAGGACTTTGTGGGGTCCTGTCCTCAGTCAGAGCATTCCCTGTGTGTGTGCGCGGTGTGTCGGTACGGCTGTGTCGACATGTTGGATGAGGAAGGTTACGTGGAGGCGGAGCAGAGGCCGATAAATGGGATGTCGCCCCCTGTGGGGCCGACACCAGAGTGGATGGATAGGTGGAAGGTATTAACCGACAGTGTCAACTCCTTACATAAAAGGCTGGATGACGTAACAGCTGTGGGACAGCCGGCTTCTCAGCCCGCGTCTGCCCAGGCGTCTCAAAGGCCATCAGGGGCTCAAAACAACGCCCGTTACCTCAGATGGCAGACACAGATGTCGACACGGAGTCTGACTCCAGTGTCGACGAGGTTGAGACATATACACAATCCACTAGGAACATCCGTTACATGATCTCGGCAATGAAAAATGTGTTACGCATTTTCTGACATAAACCCAAGTACCACATAAAAGGGGTTTTATTTTTGGGGAGAAAAAACAGCCACTGTTTGGTTCCCCCATTAGATGAATGAATGAGGTGTGTAAAGAAGCGTGGTTTCCCCCGATAAGAAACTGGTTATTTCTAAAAAGTTACTGATGGCGTACCCTTTCCCGCCAGAGGATAGGTCACGTTGGGAGATATCCCTTAGGGTGGATAAGGCGCTCACACGTTTGTCAAAAGGTGGCACTGCCGTCTTAGGATACGGCCACCTTGAAGGAACCTGCTGATAAAAAGCAGGAGGCGATCCTGAAGTCTGTATATACACACTCAGGTACTATACTGAAACCTGCAATTGCCTCAGCATAAATAGTAGTGCTGCAGCGTGGTCTGACACCCTGTCAGATAATATTAATACGCTAAGACAGGGATAATAATATTTGCTAACATTGAGCATATTTAAGACGTTGTCTTATATATAAAGGATGCACAGAGGGATATTTGCCGGCTGGCATCCAGAATTAATGCAATGTCCATTCTGCCAGGAGGGTAGTAGAAACCCGGCAGTGGACAGGTGATGCTGCATTTAAAAGGCACATGGAGATTCTGCCTTATAAGGGTGAGGAATTGTTTGGGGATGGTCTCTGGGACCTCGTATCCACAGCAACAGCTGGGAAGAAACATTTTTACCTCAGGTTTCCTCACAAAAGCCTAAAGAAAGCACCGTATTTTCAGGTACAGTCCTTTCGGCTTCAGAAAAGCAAGCGGGTCAAAGGCGCTTCCTTTCTGCACAGAGACAAGGGAAGAAGGAAAAAGCTGCACCAGTCAGCCAGTTCCAGGATCAAATATCTTCCCGCATGACGCTGGGGCTCCACAGGTGGAGACAGGTGTGGTGGGGGCGCGTCTCGGGAACTGCAGGGATCAGTGGGCTTGCCCACAGGTGGATCCCTAGGTTCTGCAAGTAGTATCACAGGGATACAGGCTGGAGTTCGAGACGACTCCCCCTCGCCGTTGCCTCACATCAGCCTTGCCTGCTGCCCTCGGAGAAAGGTAGTACTGGCGGCAATTCACAAGCTGTACTTCCAGCAGGTGAAATCAAGGTACCCCTCTTTCAACAAGGCCGGGGTTACTATTCCAAAATGTTGTGGTACCGAAACCAGACGGTTCGGTGAGACCCATTCTAAAATTGAAATCCTTGAACACTTATATACGAAGGTTCAAGTTCAAAAGGAAATCGCTCAGGGCGATTATTGCAGGCCTGGAAAATTTCAGGGTATCACTGGACATCAAGGATACTTACCTGCATGTCCCTATTTACCCTCGTCACCAGGTGTACCTCAAAATTGTGGTACAGGATTGTCATTACCAATTCCAGACGTTGCCGTTGGTCTGTCCCCGGCTCCGAGGGTATTTACCAAGGTAATGGCCGAAGTACTTATCCCGTACTTGGACGATCTCCTTATAAAGGCGAGGTCCAAGGAGCAGTTGTTCGTCGGAGTAGCACTATCTCGGGAAGTGCTACAACAGCACGGCTGGATTCTGAATATTCCAAAGTCACAGCTGGTTCCTACGACGCGTCTACTGTTCCTGGGTATGGTTCTGGACACAGAACAGGATAAAAAGGGTTTCTCCCGGAGGAGAAGTCCAAGGAGTTGGCGTCTCTAGACGGAGACCTCCTAATACAAATACAGGTATCGGTGCATCTATGCACGCGAACCTTGGGAAAGATGGTAGCTTCTTACGAAGAATTTCCATTCGCCAAGTCCCATGCAAGGATCTTCCAGTGGGATCTGTTGGACAAGTGGTCCGGGTCGCATTCTCAGATGCATCGGCGGATAACCCTGTCTCCAAGGGCCAGGGTGTCGCTGTGGTGGTGACTGCACATCATCTAGGGGGCCGCAGATTCGGCATACAGGACTGGGTCCTGGTGACCACGGATGCCAGCCTTCAAGGCTGGGGGGCAGTCACACAGGGAAGAAACTTCCAAGGCCTATGGAAAAGTCAGGAGACTTCCCTACACATAAGTGTTCTGGAACTTTGGGCCATTTACAATGCCCTAAGTCAGGCTAGACCCCTGCTTCAACACCGGCCGGTGCTGATCCAGTCAGACAACATCACGGCGGTCGCTCATGTAAACCGACAGGGCGGCACAAGAAGCAGGATGGCGATGGCAGAAGCCACAAGGATTCTCCGATGGGCGGAAAATCATGTGTTAGCACTGTCAGCAGTGTTCATTTCCGGAGTGGACAACTGAGAAGCAGACTTTCTCAGCAGACACGACCTCCACCCGAGAGAGTGGGGACTTCATCCAGAAGTCTTCCAAATGATTGTACACCGTGGGGAAAGGCCACAGGTGGACAGGATGGCGTCCCGCCTCAACAAAAAGCTACAAAGATATTGCGCCAGGTCAAGGGACCCTCAGGCGATAGCTGTGGACGCTCTGGTAACACCGTGGGTGTACCAGGCGGTGTATGTGTTCCCTTCTCTGCCTATCTTACCCAGGGTAATGAGAATAATAAGAAGGAGAGGAGTAAGAACTATACTCATTGTTCCGGGTGGCCAAGAAGAGCTTGGTACCCAGAACTCCAAGAAATGATCTCAGAGGACCCATGGCCTCTGCCGCTCAGACAGGACCTGCTGCAGCAAGGGGCCCGTCTGTTCCAAGACGTACCGCGGCTGCGTTTGACGGCATGGCGGTTGAACGCCGGATCCTGGAGGAAAAGGGCATTCCGGAGGAAGTTATCCCTACGCTATTTAAAGCTAGGAAAGAAGTGAACGCAAACCATTATCACCGCATATGGCGGAAATATGTTGCGTGCTGTGAGGCCAGGATGGCCCCAAAGGAGGAATTTCAGCTAGGTCGTTTTCTGCACTTCCTACAAGTCAGAGGTGACTATGGGCCTAAAATTGGGTTCCATTAAGGTCCAGATTTCGGCTCTATCGATTTTCTTCCAAAATAGAACTGGCTTCACTGCCTGAAGTTCAGATTTTTGTAAAGGGAGTGCTGCATAGTCAACCCCCGTTTGTGCCTCCAGTGGCACCGTGGGATCTCAACGTAGTGTTGGATTTCCTGAAGTCGCATTGAGTTGAGCCACTTAAATCCGTGGAGCTACAATACCTCACGTGGAAAGTGGTCATGCTGTGGGCCGTGGCGTCGGCCAGGCGTGTATCAGAATTGGCGGCTTTGTCCTACAAATGCCCTTATCTGTATTCTATATGGATAAGGCGGAATTGAGGACTCGTTCCCAATTCCTTCCTAAGGTGGTATCAGTTTTTCATGTGAACCAACCTATTGTGGTGCCTGCGGCTACTTGGGACTTGGAGGATTCCAAGTTTTCTGGACGTAGTCAGGACCCTGAAAAGTATATGTTTCCAGGACGGCTGGAGTCAGGAAAACTGACTCGCTATTTATCCTGTATGCACCCAACAAGCTGGGTGCTCCTGCTTCTAAGCAGACTATTGCTCGCTGGATCTGTAGCACGATTCAACTTGCACATTCTGCGGCTGGAATGCCGCACCCTAAATCTGTGAAAGCCCATTCCACGAGGAAAGTGGGCTCTTCTTGGGCGGCTGCCCGAGGGGTCTCGGCTTTACAAATTTGCCGAGCTGTTACTTGGTCGGGTTAAAACACTCTTGCAAGAGTTTACAAGTTGACCTAGAGTTTGCTCATTCGGTGCTGCAGAGTCATCCGCACTCTCCCGCCCGTTTGGGAGCTTTGGTATAATCCCCATGGTCCTTACGGAGTCCCAGCATCCACTTAGGACGTTAGAGAAAATAAGATTTTACTCACCGGTAAATCTATTTCTCGTAGTCCGTAGTGGATGCTGGGCGCCCATCCCAAGTGCGGATTGTCTGCAATACTTGTATATAGTTATTGCCTAACTAAAGGGTTATTGTTGAGCCATCTGTTGAGAGGCTCAGTTGTTATCATGCTGTTAACTGGGTATAGTATCACGAGTTATACGGTGTGATTGGTGTGGCTGGTATGAGTCTTACCCGGGATTCAAAATCCTTCCTTATTGTGTCAGCTCTTTCGGGCATAGTATCCTAACTGAGGTCTGGAGGAGGGTCTTAGTGGGAGGAGCCAGTGCACACCAGGTAGTCCTAAAGCTTTCTTTAGTTGTGCCTAGTCTCCTGCGGAGCCGCTAATCCCCATGGTCCTTACGGAGTCCCAGCATCCACTACGGACTACGAGAAATAGATTTACCGGTGAGTAAAATCTTATTTTACACAGTATGGGGATTAGGGCACAGTTCCACCAACTCTCCAGATCCACTTTAAGCCCTGAATAAAAGGCACTACTGTGTATCATAAAGGGACTAAGGGACACTACTATGTGGCATAATATGAATCAGGAGCATGCGTGCTGTCCCTTTATTAAGTATTGGAGAAAGGGCGCCAATTTATAGTTTGCAGGGAGGCGCCAAACACCCTAGCACTGGCCCTGTTTACAGGCCAGTTCATCTCACTATATAGTGTACTTCTGAAGAAACTGTACACCAGGGCTGGCCAAACCAGTCCTCGAGATCTACCAACAGTTCACATTTTCCAGACCACCTAGCTGGTCCACAGGTGTAGTCATTACTAATTAAGGTGTGCTGCATTCATTCCTAACTGACAATTCTACAGATCTCCAGGAGGCCTGGAAAACATGAACTGTTGGTAGATCTCGAGGACTGGTTTGGCCAGCCCTGCTGTACACCTTCAAACAGAAAAATGCATAAAGAGGGATCTGTTGCCTATTTGGAGGAAACTATTTTGAGAGGCATGTATGGGATCAGGAGTTGGAGAGAATGCTGATCTGTGCCATACTGGAGGATCTTTGGTACCATCAGGTAAGTTGTCTCTCAGTTTAGAAACAAATGTATATATGATCCAAAGTGGGGCTATTAATACATAGTGTAGGATCACCTGAGCAGAGACGCCTGACCTGTGACTTATCATACTGTAATGTTTGCAAATGTGTGAATTATTTTGTAGGATGCTGACCTATAACAGGTGCATTTGTCTCTTTTCTAATTGGAGGGTCACCACATCTAGAATTTGCACTGCACTACTTCATCCTTATGCAAAAAAGCATCAGACGACATCTACCTGTGCAATTTTCCAAAGTTTCCTTTAAAAACACATCCACACCTACTGGACTGGACCTCTTCTTTGGGTGGTAACCAATGTTCTATTTTTAATATCTCATATTTGTCCCTATTGAGGTTCTACAACCAATATTAATGGACATGTATGTATTTCCATCATAGGACCTATAGCCTGTGGTTATGATCCTTCAATATTTACTCCTCTGTGACACAATTGGCCTTTTATTTATCGTTTATGTGGTACATTTTAATTTTTATCAACATAGGTGTAACTACTGTGTGTGCAGCAGGTACTGGTGCTAAGGGGCCCAAGCCATCCCCATCCAATCAAGTTGGGCAAAACCTGGGAGTGAGTGACAACCATGGAGCACACCAGGGATACCCCCTTCTTGCAGCATCAAAGATACGGACCATACTGGGCATGCCTTCTCCTCCCAGCATCAGATCGACTGCGCCGGGTTGAGAGGAGCCCAAGCAGCCCTTACTGCAGCAGCTGCCGCAGCAGATATCCAGCCCTTACATCACTACACTAACTCCAATTATTTTTCCCACCAAGTACTCATAAAGGCAACTTTTAGTGAGAGAATGTCAATGCGATTGCGAGCCATGCAGGGGTTGAAGCATAAATACAACTGTTCCCAGGCATATAATCTGCACCAAGTATAAGCAACATCTTTCCCTTAGATATGTCATGTTTTGCTGTTTTTACTTGTGGATTGGTGTGTGTGAGAGCTGGAGATGAGTGTTGGGGGATCTTGTGCTCTGCAGCATTGCTTTGTCTGACTTCTGCATGTAAACAGCACTTTGGAAAAACCTTTCTTTACTCTCAATGCTTACATCTTTTTTGGTGCAGAACGCTATCTTAAACAGTGTAGTGAGTGTTATCTTGCCAGATTATTGCCTACCCAATGCCTATCTTTCATACACTTATGCCATTAGCCCTGTGTGCTAAATGATCTCATTGCCAGTAATCTTTAATATTGGAATTTGTGAAATTAACAAAGTTTCTGTCTCCTGGTCTATCAGATATTTGGCTTCTGACCTTTCCATACTAATATTCTACTCCCAGGTATTAACGCTTTGTACTACTTTGTGCACCATACCATGCACGGGTTTAGCTAGAGCTTTGTGGGCCCCATAGCAACATTTTGAAGGGGCCCCTCTCTCAATGATTCTAGAGAGACACCTCTCCACAGACGTAGTTAACTTTGTGCCCCATAATAGTGCCCTGGTGTCTTTTCTGAACCAAAGAAGTGCCTTAGTTAATGCTTCCCAAGTTCATTTTATGAACCACTGTAGTGTCCTATTTTACATTACAGTATGTCACATTTTATGGCTGCCAGTACACATTATGCACCACAGTACCCCCAATTCACATTATGACATATAAAGGGACCGATTAAATCTTTTTTTGTGTGGCCACCACTAGAGGGCGTCCGACGGCAGCAATTCAATTGTTTTGCCATTTGTGTACCCAGTGGCGCGGAGGACACATTTTTTTCTTGCAGCCTCCTGAGGTGCAAGAAAAAATGTGTGGAAACTCGGCACTCCCATTTGGATGCTAAAAGCGGGGAGTTTAAATGGGTTTAGCCGTTTTAGGCGGCTAAACCCGGTCTGTTTGGGCGAAACATGAGCTATGTGCATGGGTGCCCAAACAGAATTGAATTGTGACAATTGTTTGGGTGTATAAACAGTCCTGGTTAGACTGAATTTTTAGACGCCCAAAACAATTGAATCGGCCCCAATTGTGTGTTTCCTGTTCATATTATGCCACACTATAGTGCTTCCACTTCAAATTGTGCTACATTGCAGTGCCCCAGTTCACATTATGTAACATTGTAATTGCCTCCAGTTCATTTCATACCACATTACAATGAGCAGGTCCAGACGCGTAACTAGGTATAGTGTAGGACCCAAGGCAAATTTTTGTAAGGGTCCTCAATGGCTAAAAAATGTGTGTGTGTGTGTGTGTGTGTGTATATATATATATATATATATATATATATAAAAACATATGTAACTTTGATAGGGAAGGTGAACCTGAGCCCCTCTCAACTCTCGGCCCTGCAGCAGCTGCACTCCCTGCACCTATGGTAGCTACGCCCTTGATCTCATGCCTTTTTGTTGAGAGACGTTCTGCTCATTTTTGGTGCTGATTTTTTTTTTTTTTTTTACAATAACTTTATTAGTAAAAAAAAAGCTACCAAACTTCAATTACAACATTTCTGGAGGTCTTTCTGTATTGGTGCCCTACACTGTCCTTTTATCCTCTGATTGTCTTCAGCACAAACATATTCCTCAGAGATTTAAATAACAGTTGGAACAAACACAGGTTGAAAATTAACAAAGAGGTAAGAGCTCCCTGCGCCCAATCATAGGGCAATAGGAGTTAGATGCATGACGTTAAGTGCCTAATACCGGATTGTAAGGCCAACACGATTGCAAGGTGGAAAAAGTGCTTTGTGGGCTATGTGATACAGTCGCACAGCAACTAGTACAGTTAAGAGGATAATTCAGTAATTATGATAAGCTTGCCTGAAGAGGTACATTTTCAGTCTTTTTGGTTTGAAGGCTAAAGCAGGAAAGTATTGCTGTCAAGTGGAGGGAATTCCACAAAATGTAGGCAAAAAATTATTTTAATTGAGCCTGCTGGTAGGTAGGTAGGTAGGTAGGTATGTACAGATGAAGTGACTCACATCTTGCACAAAGATGAGCTCTAGAGTTGGGATATATTTGAAAACACATGTAAGATACGCCAATGTGCGAGGCAATGTAAAAACAGTCAGTGGCACTGACCGTTCCGATACATGCAGTTGTCATTGCCCCATTGATAGCCACTGTAGTGGCACTGCGGCTGCCAGCTCTAGGCTGCGCATGAGAGATCGCACAATAGTAGTGAGATCCGGCTGGGGGAGAGCTGTGGGGCACCGGCAGGGATCACCGTCGGTACTACTTCCTGCTTCACTTCGGTAAAGAGGCAAAGCAGGAAACCCCATAGCGCACGATGCGTGCCGCATAATACATCTACCCCACGATTACTTAAAAAATAAGATTTTAAACCTACCGGTAAATCTTTTTCTCATAGTCCGTAGAGGATGCTGGGGACTCCGTAAGGACCATGGGGAAAGACGGGCTCCGCAGGAGACATGGGCACTTTAAGAAAGAACTTTAGGTATGGGTGTGCACTGGCTCCTCCCTCTATGCCCCTCCTCCAGACCTCAGTTAGAGAAACTGTGCCCAGAGGAGACGGACAGTACGAGGAAAGGATTTTTGTTAATCCAAGGGCAAGATTCACACCATTCACACCGTATAACTTGTGATATACTAACCAGTTAACAGTATGAAAACAACATAGCATCATGAAAACTATAACATAACCCTTATTAAGCAAAACTATATACAAGTCTTGCAGAAGAAGTCCGCACTTGGGACGGGCTCCCAGCATCCTCTATGGACTACGAGAAAAAGATTTACCTGTAGGTTTAAAATCTTATTTTCTCTTAAGTCCTAGAGGATGCTTGGGGACTCCGTAAGGACCATGGGGATTATACCAAAGCACCCAAACAGGCGGGAGAGTGCGGATGACTCTGCAGCACCGATTGAGCAAACAGGAGGTCCTCCTCAGCCAGGGTATCAAACTTATAGAATTTTGCAAAGGTGTTTGAACCCGACCAACTAGCAGCTCGGCACAGCTGTAGTGCCGAGACCCCTTGGGCAGCCGCCCAAGAAGAGCCCACCTTCCTAGTGGAATGGGCCTTTACCGATTTTGGTAACGGCAATCCAGCCGTAGAATGAGCCTGCTGAATTGTGTTACAGATCCAGCAAGCAATAGTCTGCTTTGAAGCAGGAGCGCCAACCTTGTTGGCTGCATACAGGACAAACAGTGCTTCTGTTTTTCTGACCCTAGCCGTTCTGGCCACGTAAATTTTCAAAGCCCTGACCACATCAAGGGACTTGGAATCCCCCAAGTCTCGCGTAGCCACAGGCACCACAATAGGTTGGTTCATATGAAAAGATGACACCACCTTAGGCAAGAATTGAGGACGTGTCCGCAATTCCGCTCTATCCATATGGAAAACCAGATAGGGGCTTTTATGAGACAAAGCCGCCAATTCCGACACTCGCCTAGCCGAAGCCAAGGCTAACCAGATGACCACCTTCCAAGTGAGATATTTTAACTCCACCATTTTAAGTGGTTCAAACCAGTGCGACTTAAGGAAACTCAACACCACATTAAGGTCCCAAGGCGCCACCGGAGGTACAAAAGGAGGCTGAATATGCAGCACTCCCTTCACAAAAGTCTGTACTTCTGGGAGAGAAGCTAATTCCTTCTGAAAGAAAATGGATAAGGCCGAAATCTGAACCTAATTTTAGGCCCAAATTCACTCCAGTTTGTAGGAAGTGAAGGAAACGGCCCAGACGGAATTCTTCCATAGGAGCATTCCTGGCCTCACACCAAGAAACATACTTTCGCCATATACGGTGATAATGTTTAGCTGTCACATCCTTCCTAGCCTTTATCAGAGTAGGAATGACCTCATCCGGAATGCCCTTTTCCGCTAGGATCCGGCGTTCAACCGCCATGCCGTCAAACGTAGCCGCGGTAAGTCTTGGAACAGACAGGGCCCCTGTTGCAACAGGTCGTCCCTGAGAGGAAGGGGCCACGGATCTTCTGTGAGCATTTCCTGCAGATCCGGATACCAGGCCCTTCGCAGCCAATCTGGGACAATGAGAATTGTCCCCACTCCTCTTTTTCTTATTTTTCTCAACACCCTGGGGATGAGAGGAAGAGGAGGAAACACATAGACCGACTGGAACACCCACGGTGTCACTAGGGCGTCCACAGCTACCCCCCAGGAATTTTATATAAGGACAGGATCACTCATTATTTTCCTCATAATCATGTATTAGTCCATGATTAATAAACCTCTTTTATTATTATTAATATTAAGGACAATTTTCCAATCTCCATATATTATTTTATAATATGCAGATCAGGCAAAGTTATGTAGGTTTAAAATTAATATCAAAACGTAAAACATAATATATGCCTAATCGTGCTTTATTGTTCCGCTTTCCCTGTTAATCAGCATCTTTCTAAAACAAATATGTATAATATTCAGGACTTAGGGCAGAATCAGCATTTATTTCGAATACTGTATAAATCACAAAAGAAGGAGAGACGATCACGTGAAGGAGTGAAGATCACGTGAATAATGACGGGACAATTAGGGATTTAACTGAATTTTCTCAGAGAAAGAGACCGTCAGATCCCATGACCACAAAACCAATCTGTGATTGGCTCATTCAAATAATTGACAGGTTCTCACAGCCGTTATATTCTCTCTGAGCGGGGCAATCGGGTTTGCCCTGAGGAAGCGAGTGTGAAACGTGCACGTGGGCGTTTCGGAGCGGCGGCAGCACGCCAGCTCGTTTACTATGTGTCAAAGTTAAAAAGTTAAAAACGATCCGCAAATATGTATGTGTGTATGAGAATCAATGTAATTTAAGAGTACTAAGAGATAGAATGTACTACACAGAAAGGACTGAGAATTAAGGCTGCAAAGCGGGTTTAGGCGACCTAGGAGCGGCGTGAGCACGCCAGGTCGTGGAGAGGGTGCAAAACAGGATTGATATTATAATTCACAAATGAACAGCGGTATCCTCCAGCTTGGTCGAGACTGTATGACTTAATTGAATGCAATGGGGAGAGCCCGCATATTGTAAAGTGATATAGTGAACTATTTATATCTACCAGAAGCGTACCCCTATAATACCTAGATGATAATATAAACGCCAGAACTGCACCTTTGATATATCAAATATAAGTGCATCCCACAGTAACAATGTCAGTTCAAAACACATATTCTCTTTATGACGGCTTGAAGTATTACCAGCCAACTGTCTCACTCATTATGTGCTAACGCTGATAAGAAATAAATGTATGACATGCACTATTGAACAAGCTATTTCTGAAGAAGCAATATATAAAGTATAATTAAGGAATAGAAACACAGATGTGACGAGTGTCAGCTGTTACAATTTTCATGAGACATTGTTCTTTAGTGAGACTCCCATGTTAAATCCATGAGAGAGAGCCGTTTTTTAGGATTATTAATCTAAGTATATTTTGCTGATCTAAATCATTATATCATATGAAAGGACTGAGCATTAAGACAATAAAACGGGATTAGGCGATTTAGGAGCTGCGTGAGTATGTCAGCCCATGTAGAGGGTGCAAAACGGGATTGACACAGTTCATAATAATTCATTAATGATACCATCTGTTTAACAGGGGTATCCTCTAGCTGGGTCAAAGAGACTGTATGACCCTAAATTGATATAGTGAACCACTCATATCAGTCAGAATTGTACCCCTATAAAACTACATAAACGCCAGAACTGCACCTTTGATATGTGAAATATGAGTGCATCCCGCAGTAACATGTCAGTCTAATATGATAATGCAAACGCCAGAATTGCTCCTTTAAATAATATGAGTCCATTCTGGAGCAACACGCTAGTTTAAAAAATATACATTTTCCATATAACGGCTGGAAGTTTCACTAGATAATTGTTTCACTTATTAAGTGCCAACGCTGATGCAATAATAACGTGACACATCAGTACATATGCATGTCATGCATTACTGATTAAGCTATTTCTGATGAGCATTACATAAAGTACAATTAAGGAATAGGGATATAGATGTGACAAGTGTTTGCTGCTATAATGTCCATGAGACATCGCTTTTTAGTGAGATCCTCATGTTAAATCTAAGAGAGAGAGACGTATTTCAGGTATATTCATTTAAGTGTGTTTTGCTGAATAAAACTAATACTTCATACAGCCTTATCCTGTGTAGTGCATAGGGGAAGCACAAACCAGAATTGAGATTATTGATATGCTTATATCCCGAAGTACTATATTGGTACAATAGATAGTTCCAATTCAAATTCCTTTCTAACAATCCACATAATAAATAGATACAGTGTACAACTTATCTTTGCCTAATGATAAGATGCAACTATAGTTGCAATCCTGGTATTGGCAACAGAATAGTGGTTTAGAAAGTGAGCTAAAACATTATAAAAACTACACTATAAGAAATGTGAATTATCAGTAGCAATTTCAAGACAGAATTTTCTGTCAACATTCTAAGACCGATTAAAGACATTTAACATAGCGATAAAAAGAACACTCTATGTCCGCTCACTGACTATAAAATATTCAACCCCATTTTAACTATATGAGGGTTTGATAATACAATCACACTGTATAATTTATGGGATTAGTGACAGATCTATTGTATCTTAATACACCCTATATGATTAGATAACCCTAAATAGGGACTTAATTCAAGTAAATATATTAAGGAAATGATCACACACACATAACAATTTTATAAATAAAGACACACAAGAGTACTCAATTAAAAATTTTTATTCATATGGTCTGTAATTGTTTGTCTTATAATTTTTCACACCCTTGGGCGATTTTAACTGTATGTTAATAAAAGTTACATTTTAATTATACTTACCTTTCTTTCTAAAGTGCGCCAACAAAGAGACAATCCTTTCCTTTCTATTGTTTCGTTTCAACCTTTTTGTCTATGGCGGCACCCCCTAAAAAAGCATTGTGAATTAATGTATGATATATAAATTGGGGAATCATATCGAGTAATATTACTTATTTGAGAATAGTCTGGTGCAGAGGATTCCCAGTCCCCCTTTTCCCTAATCTATTGGATTCTATTGGTTGGCACCCAACCTTCTTTTCCTCTAGCACAGCACCAACTTCGGTTGGTACAGTATCGATCACATTTATACTGCATTACTTATCCATTAACAACACGGTTTTCACCCTATAGTGAGAATGGCTTCATTCAATTTGACTAAGGATCTGGATGATAGGCGAGATAGGTTAATCAATGGGATGGACATATTGCTGAGTGAAGATATGACATCTAGTGACCCACTAAATAGGGATTGGACAGATGATCTCTATTTACTTAAACAGATTCTTATGAAACAAAGTAAAACTTGGTGGAACAAAACAACTTTTGATAGTTACATTAAAAACAACGTAACACCGCGAGGATTAAGACCTAGAGTCTTCCCGGCCTTTGAACTGGCAAATACTGATTTACAGAAGGAGTGGGAGAACATCCTAACCCAATGCTCAAGGGATCTAATTAAAATCCTAATTAAGCATGATGAAATCCTCCTGAATAAATATACACAAGAAATCACGACATTGGGGGAGAAACTTAAAAAATTTGAAGCTTTAGATAACTTTCAAACAATGTACAATAAGTATAAAAAAGAGATTGAGGACTTCGAATAAATTATCATCGAAAGGAAACGTAGGAAACTACACAGAGACATCACGGATTTTGCGCAAAACAAAGCATACAGATGGAAGTCCTGTAGTGTGAGGGAACCTACTCAAAATGTGTCCAGTTATACCACATCAGATGTTGACTCCTCAGAAGGGGAAGGAACTTCCAGCATGTTTAATAGAGAAAGGAGTAGGAAGCCTTTTTTAGAGAGAACCCCGAAAGAAATCAGGGAAGATATAGGCAGAGAAAGTATAAGATCAGGAGGGGGAAAGGGGGAAAGAAGAAAACGCGATATGCGCGACTGGAGAGAAGAACCCAGAGAACAGAGGAGATATCGGAAGTAACATCTGATAATTTACGCATTATTAATCTGACGGAACGAGTTCTCACACCAGATCAGATTTCCTTGTTGTCAAAAGGCCCCTCTTTCTCTCCTACTAACAAACCTGATAGATTTGACTGTGAGAAGGACCTCCATTTATTTACAAGGAAAATTCTTTTAAAGAAGTTCTTCAAAAATAAGGCATCCTCACAAGAACTTATCTCCCCGGTAAATGAACCTCTATCTGCCGACATTTCTTTAACTGCAGAAGATCATGACATGATAAGAATGCTGGAGGAATTAGACACTGATAGTGAAAGGGACCCTCATATGCTACAACCTTTTGACGCATCCAAAATTAAAAAGAAATCCACTTTCTATCCGGATTATAAGATCTGTCCGCCTGTTCAGGTCTATCTGGATCTAGTTTCCAGGGATCTGGACACTCTTTTTGATGAACACCATTTTCATCAATTGTGCAATGACAATTTGTCTAAGGAGGAAAGATCTGCCCTCAAGGATATCTCCCAATGGCAAGATACCATCATTAAGCCCTCAGATAAAGGGGGAAATGTGGTTTTATGGCCGAGGAACATGTATATCAAAGAACTGAACAAACAATTGAGAGACCGGTCATGTTATAAACCTTTGATCTTCAACCCAACTTCAAGTTTTCAAACACAATATCACAATATCATTTCACAAGCATTGGCTCAAGGCACTATTTCCAAGAAGGATTTTGATTTTTTGAAGAACGACAAACCAGTGATACCAACACTATATCTACTCCCAAAAGTCCATAAGAATGAGTCCATACCTCCAGGGAGACCGATAGTCTCTGGCGTGGGAAGTCTTACTGAAAAAGCGAGTATATACGTTGATCAGTACTTACGACACTTCGTAATATCATTACCTTCCTACGTCAGAGACAGAATGGACGTCTTGACGAGATTGCAAAACATTACAGTATCACCAGGCACGTGGCTAGCAACTTACGATGTCGAGAGCCTATACACGAGTATCGATCACACTAAGGGTTGATAAAGCTAAATATTTATCTTACTTAAAACCCTTTAAGAGGTCAAAGAACACAGTACGCTATTGGCGTATGGTATACCGTAAGGGTATGCACGTTGCGTAACAATTGCTTAGCCGTAGTCGAGACGCTCGAGCGTCACGTTCGCTCACGGCCAAGAGATCACAGGCAGGCACGCTATTGGCTGCCGACTAACGTAATGATACGCTATTAGCGTAGCGGACGCTCGGGACCACGAGGAGATCACAAGCGGCGCTGGCGCTCACAGTGTAAAACCTTTACAACTATACCTTGAACAATGTATTATGCAGTAAACCTTGGTGTAGTGATAGGGTGTAAATGTAACACAGTGTAACCTTATTAACTTAAAGCTGTACGAGCGTCTCCGATGCTCAGAGAATACTTAGAAATATAAGTAAATACACAGATACCGATCTTAGGTTCTAACACCTTATATGAACGTTCTATTTGCAAAAGAATAATACAATACAAGTCATACACTACCAATATAACATAGACTAACTAACCAGATAACTACACATGAAATACAATAACAGTACAATAACAATTTAAGAGGAAAAGAGAGAGAGAAAGAGGAGAAGAGAGAGAGAGAGATATGGCTCACAATAACAATAAAGACAATATGATTGCGGAGAAACTTACGCACAAGGGGAACAATCGCATGCGCCTTTCTGAATATCCAGCTCCCGATTATCAGTGATGAGAACCGTTGAAGAGAGTAGAGTGGAGCTGGATCAGATCGGCTCGTCTATATATACACCACTCACAATACAATACAATGGTCCCTACAATCTCATTGTTCATTGGACACAGGAATTCGTCTTCGCATTATAACAAAAGGTCATAGGTTGATTCATACAGGTGGGCTGTGACTATTTCCAACTGCTCAGGTGGGTGGGAAACTAGGTTTCCCGCCGCATGGATAATAAAGTGCAAATAATAGTAAAAGTCCATAAACTGCTTATGTCCATAACTATTCGCACTAGCGATTAATCCGCTTCAAACCAACACCGGAATATTGCTAATTAAATACTCTTCCGATGGATACTAAACTCCACTGTATAACCCTTGTCTGACCCTTCGTATCAAACAAAGAGGGATCTCTTTGTTCATGAACATGCTACATTAACTAAACTTTCAGATTCTATCAAAGGGACCATAATCTACAAAATACATTATATGGTTAAAATATGTAACGATCGAGTCGCCCGCTAGACGCACACAAACTCTACCGTAAATGCGCATACCGTGCGCCTGCGGGTGCACGCACCAGCGGGTATGCGTACGCACGGGAGAGCGTGGGCACGCGCAGCGGGGACGTGCATGAGGTGCAAATATGGTAGTGTGCATCATGATATTTTTCTGACTTTGACAGTCCACCCTTTGGCAGTCACCAATAACTGCCACTTCCTAAAACATTTCAAAAAGAGAAAAATATATGTCATGTGTAAATATTTCTATGGTTGGGTAGGGGAGGAGAGGAGAAGGTGAGAAAAGGGTATGACCTAGTGAGATAGCAGAAGCATGTGTGTATGAATCCATGTTTGGGGGGTCATGTATCATCGTGCCCTACGTGTCTTAAATCAAGCTTCGAGGCATTGCGAAGTATACATTTGAATTCCTTCTTATCCCGTGGTACGGGTCTGTGGATGGGCTGTCAAACTTTACCGAGCTCCTTTCGGCTTTTGGTTGTAACAAAATGGGGGAGCACATTTTAGTTGATGATACATGAATGGGGGGGGGTATGTGATTGCTGATATCTGTGCCTGTATTCCCTATCGACTATGTGTGTTGTTACCTGAAGGTTGTAGAGATGAAGATAAAGAACACTTATGGTAAATGCATTGATAAACTATGTGAGTTTAATATACATTTGCCGATTGAGGTCTTGTCTGAAGTCTTGTCTGAAGTCTCCTTTGGGCTTTTGCTATTAACGGTATGCAAAAAGCCTTGTCAATGTCCATAGACTTACAAAAAAGTTGGGCTAGCGTAAATTTAAAATTTCTAGGGAAACTGGGGGTCTATGGCATAGTCTATCTGTTGTTTGTGTACAAGGTTGTCAAACTTCTTCTTTAATCCATCTGTTGTCTGTATATAAGGTCATCAAATTCCTCTTCCAAGCGGGTCTTTTTATCTTGGAGAAAAGGAGAAACAGGTGAAAGAAACGGACCGTAGAATCACATTTTCATCACATCATTGTCTCTATCGTTGGGTCATAAATCAAATCCATTGGAATTACAATTTCCTCACTCCTTAGACTCATTACCCTGGTACTCCGTTTGCACTTCGTTAAAGCCTGACCGCATCTAAATATCAAGCCAATCGATATGACAACACCTAAGATACATAGAAGAAATTTCCCTACATCCATTATGACTCCTTGAGCCCATTCTCCTAAACCAGAGAACCAATTTCGCGGGTTCAACCATGACACCCAACCAGTCAGCTCATTACACACAGCAGCAAGGGTGAGATTGTGTCTCCTGCGAAATTCCCACTTTAATTGGAGAATATCGTCCATCTTTTGGTCTATGACCTCGACCGGGTCCTCTGTGCTATTCGTAATATAAGTGCAGCATTTCACGCCGTACTGCGTTGCCAGTGTGACACAATATCCACCTGTCACTGCCGTGAGATAATTAAGAACCATCCTATGCTGAACCAGTTCTGTTTTATAAGCTTGGAGCTCTCTTCCGGTATATCTAAAAGTGTCGTCATACATTTCTGTGATATTGTCTAATAAATTTGCAAGCGCAGATATATATCTATAGTTCAGCACTCCTCTAGCGGTGCGAGTGAAATCTAACGCAAGTAGAATCTGAATCCCGGTGGATTCATGGATCAGATCAGAGGCCGGGTGCTCTGTCCTTTCTGTCAGTTGCCTTTTAACGACGTGCTCGTAATGAGTGTGAGTATAAGGAGCTTGGGCACCACGGTGTATATCTTTCATTTTGGTATGTGATACAGTCATTACCTCAGGCAGTACTTTTCCAATATAACACAATCCTTCAGAGTTTGGGGCAAGCCACTTATACGCCTTCCTCCCGCATATGAAATATGCATCATCGGGGAGAACATATGGGACGGAGTAGGACATAACCATATTACACATCTTCCATGTGAAATCTCCTAACCCTAATTCTCCCATCTGTCTAGTACACGTATCTGTTTGTATGATATGTGCACAGTATCCTGGTGATACCTCTCCAACTCTCATGATCCTATTACCTAGGGTATACCTATATCGGAAAGATTTTTCCCTACCGGCTATGTGGCGTATAAGCTCTGTATCTGTAGGCATTCTATCTGCTCTATATGAAAAGGTCATGGTTTGGTTACTCCATGACACTTCCCAATTTCCCGGCTTTCGGGGATTGGAAATGTTAAAACATACTGGGGATCTATCCACATGATATTGGTGGAGCTTCAAACTAGGAGGGCTGGAGATATTAAACCTCCTGTCCACCGGTCTCCCACCCTTTAGCTCAAGTACCTCCCCTATCGTTAAAGGAAATGGTACTAGCCCTGATTTGCTATGGCCTTGAGGTACTTGAGAGCATACCCAACAATCTGTCTGATTTAACACATTACCCACTAAGGAGTGATAGTCACTCAATGGATGCCGGTCCATGTGGATATTAAAACTGGATTGGCATTTCTTGATGCACCCATCCTCAACTACATTGTCACAGAGCCTACAGATACAGTTTTCTTCAGCTAACAATCCTTCACAATTTTTACAAATAACATGGCTGCTAGATCGTTTCCGGTACTCGCCTTTGCTTGGTGATTGTGTTGCTATTGGAACTTTACACCTCCGTCTCAGTCATCAGAAATCCATTCTGGATCCTTTCTCGACCTCACTGGTACTCTCACCGAAACAGACTGCTCTGGTCAACATCAGGGTCAACATGATAACACGGCTCACAGTCTCTCGAGGCGAGTCCATCTTACAGGAGGAGAAAGGGAGAAATTTGTAATGGGGGTACAGGAAAACCGTTTGAGGGGGAGAGAAACTTGTTACGATAATTAGTTCTCTAGTCTTGTTGTTCTTCTTGTTCTGCTGTCATCTCAAAGGGGCTGTCTCTCAGTCTTCTAAACATTCTGGTGATACAATATTTCTTCTAGTTCAGCGCTCTTTCTGTAAGGAGAATAAATCTTGCATTACCATTTGTCCAACTAATGTGTGACATACCATCTGTAACGTTATGAGAACATGAGAAAGAAGAGAGAGAGAAAAAAAACAACGAGAGAGAGAGAACCGTTCATATATATATATGCATCACATAAATCAACAATAAACAACAACAGGAAAAAAAACATTTTTTCAAAACACTTTGTAAAACATTGTTCATCAGGCTGTCATATCTACATGTCCAATGGTATCCTTGCGCAGTCCCTCCCACCAGCACCTCCATACTCCACCCTCTGTATCTGGCCAGGATACATTGATGCGGGTAGGTCATGCTGGGGTTTGGTAGGCTTCTGCAAAGACCAAGTAGCTATGTAATGTTTGAGTCCTGCCGATAATCGTCAGAGATGGGGAGAGAAAAAAAACATTTTACAGATACATTTACAACGTTTCACCCGGTCATTCCTGTGTCTTCAGGGAATGACCTCCCAATTTATTAACCGTTACCTCAGGCTTACCATCAGTCCTAATGATCACCTTTCCTGACTATATATTATGGGTGTGGCCCAAAATTCTTCCTATATGATCCCTGATTATAGTTTGGTGTGTCATAATTTTGCTCATTTCTCTGTCTAGGGGGTCTGACTTTATGTGTGCTGTTACAGTTGCTGGCATAATGCCCTTCTCTTTTACAAAGGTAACAAACCCGGGGCTTCCTCCAAGTGTCAGTGACCTGAGGTTTTGGTTGATTTGATGCCTCCTCAAACGCTCGGATGCTCATCACCATCAACCGCTTTCCCTGTACTTCCCTGCTTCCTTGGATATCATGGTTATGTTGTTGTCTAGGGGGTTGATATGACTTTTGTATTTCTCTTGATCTACAATCTCTCGCAAAGTGTCCCTTTTTATGACAATTGTAACAGACTTCCACATCTGAATTTCTCACAGGGGTTTGGGGCTTATGCTGAAGTGGTCTTGTGGCTAGGGCCTGTATACTTGCGGCCATTAACTTATCACTTTGTGACTCCCTGTATCTGGTGATATTCTGATCATGATTAATAGCGGACTCTTTTAATGCGGCCACCGAGATATTTCTCCAGTTTGGGTTGGTGGTCTGTATCCTAGTTCTCAATACCTCCTTTAAACCATTCATTAATACCTTAACCGCTATTTCTCTATGCTGTGCATTAGTTTTGATGTCTGTGATCCCAGTGTTTCTAGCCATTACTTGCAGTGCTCGATTGAAATAATTAGAAATACTTTCCCCTTCGTTTTGTCTTATGGAGAAAATTTCATTCCACTTGACAACGGCAGGGAAATATACTTCTAACTGTCGGTTAATCTGCTTAATACATTCCTGATTGTGTTCCTCCGTACAAGGTACCTCCGTGTCTAATTTACAATCAGCAATAAATTTCGCAGGGTCAACACTGGAGGGCAAACATGCCCTCAGCACTGTCCGCCACTCTTTGTTGGTGGGTTCTGTGGCGTTTCCTAGTTCTTTAATAAACCTTTGACATGCGACTAGATTTTTCCTAGGATCAGGAAATTCAGACATAATTGATCTCAATTTGGTCCGGGACCAGAGACAGCGCATTGCACTGTCCTTGACGGGAATGATTCCCTGATCGTCAGTCTTTCCATTGGGGACTGTGATCACCCTGACAGGATCAAGTTCAACTACATCATCTTGCGTTGGTTCTACAATATGGGGTACATTTGTTTGTGTGTGGTATAAAACATTGTACGTACCTGTGGACACGACCTCACCTGACCCTCCGTTAGGGGGTTTGATTATTGCCTTTACCGATTTGGTTGCGTCCACCTGGATGTCTTGTGTGATGGCTGCTGGGAGAGGTGCCGACATCGTGCTGGGCTCACTTTCTTGCTCGTATTCCTGAGGGAAGTTTGACATGGGGTGCGACTTGCACGGGTTAACATTTGTAATTTTTACACTTTCATTTTCATAAACATTATTACATTTTACACTTTCATTCTATATACAGTTGCTAAGTGCATTTTTATCGTACAACATTGTGCCTTTCTCCGCAACCATAATCCTCTCCATTGCCATGTCTCTCCTCCCAAGATGAGTCAAATATGTCAGTTAACTCTCTTTGCATTTCACTTTCCTGTTGCCACAATTTTAAACAATCATAATGTTTGATCCGTCTCTTTGCTGATTTAATAAGACCTATCCTTCTCTTTAGATTTAGTAACACATCTGGGCTAAAGCTGCCTACTCTTGGGAACTTCTCCCCGTCATGTACAGTCATTCTTTCCCATTCATCACATAAAACCTCTGTGTGTGAACCGTATTTTTCACACATTACATACCTTGCCGACCCGATTGGTTGGTTTACTAAATCAACCCGAACCGAGGTTGATCGCCCCCTACCTGAACAACTGGCCCCCATAGCTTGCAGGTGTTGCTTGCACTACCTCTGACCTTTATATCAGGGTCTTCAGCGAACCCTTACAAAAACCAAGATGTTCCAGATAGGTTGACGGTGGTAGTTTACCGAGTACCCCACTCACTCGCCCACGCCGACCAATATGCCTACACACTGTTTTAGCGCTGGCGTACTCGACCCAGGGCCCCTATGAACCTTTGTTTACTGGAACATGCGAGTGTGATCCGAAGAGCATTAACCCTTTCCAGTAACTGTTGGTTGTTGGATAATTCCTGAGTGACCAGCGAACTTCCCTTAAAAAATAAAAAATTACACAAATCACGTTAGAATGTACAAATAGCGTTTATGACCCCTTCCGTACGCAAATGGTACTGGGTCAAATTACTAACTAATGCACACAATTACGTGCGGTACAATCGTTCAGCACATAAGCAACTAATCTTATGTGCGGAGCGACCAGTGGAATCGAAATTTAGCAGCTGCGAATTCCTTCAGCCTGAGCTTTATGGCCTATATGGGTTCCGCACCAACCCTTCCTGGTGTTGTGCTACTTGTCTCTGTAGCGGACTTCTTTGTCTGCTGTACCTAGACCTCCTGGTCTGTTCCGGACCTCCTGGTCTGCTACAGTATGACCTCCTGGTCTGCTACACTCTAATGCTCTTTATATGTTTAACAAGGGATGCCTCCCTAGCCACCATGTATGTCACTTACACGTATGTACTTCACGAGAACTCGATGATTTCCTGTGGTTCAATCCCAAAAATTGTAGAAACTTATATATGCAAACACTCACTCACCACATGTACACTTTACTTTTGTTTCTATTTCTTTCTATTTCTGCGCAGAAATTTCTTCCCTTTAGACCAGATGAGTCGTAAATTGGAGAAGGATCTATTAGCTTAAATTTCGGACACTAAAATCGATTTGCGCTATTTATCGCGTTGCCACCTTTTCGCCTGTTTAAAATAACACTATCGTGTGATTTGAGTTACGTGGGCGTACCCAGACGCTCCGTTGCGTAATATACGCTGCGTGCGTCGGCCTTTGGGTTGCGCACGCGGGTCTCAGCCTTTTGTTAGAGACACGTGTACGCAAGGCAGATATCCACCGTAACACAATTAACATGTAGGTGATCCTCGATCATCTACCGAGCACCACACCGGTCTCTCCTTGTATCCTTAGGCAGAGCTATGTGCGTGCTTTACAATTTACCCCTTAATGTATTACTTTTACTTTTTAACTGTTAATAGCGACAAATCTCTCTTAGCACGTTTATCAATTATAAAATGGCAAACAGGAGAGTGATATGAAAATACACGAATAAAAAAGAAATACAGATATATGCGTGCGTGTGTGCGTACGCAAAACAGAAAAAAACAGTTTTAAAAGACACTAGCGTGTTGTTCTTACCTCCGGTTCCGGATTCCTTCAGCACCCTTTACTAAGCGAAGCAGACGCTTATCCAGTCAGCACTACGAGGAATATGATCTCCCGCCCTTTGCTGATGGATAATGTCTGCTGAAATTACCTAGTACAGATATGTGAAGGACGGACGAGCCGCCAATTGATAAAGCTAAATATTTATCTTACTTAAAACCCTTTAAGAGGTCAAAGAACACAGTACGCTATTGGCGTATAGTATACCATAAGGGTATGCACGTTGCGTAACAATTGCTTAGCCGTAGTCGAGACGCTCGAGCGTCACGTTCGCTCACGGCGAAGAGATCACAGGCAGGCACGCTATTGGCTGCCGACTAACGGAATGATACGCTATTAGCGTAGCGGACGCTCGGGACCACGAGGAGATCACAAGCGGCGCTGACGCTCACAGTGTAAAACCTTTACAACTATACCTTGAACAATGTATTATGCAGTAAACCTTGGTGTAGTGATAGGGTGTAAATGTAACACAGTGTAACCTTATTAACTTAAAGCTGTACGAGCGTCTCCGACGCTCAGAGAATACTTAGAAATATAAGAAATACACAGATACCGATCTTAGGTTCTAACACCTTATATGAACGTTCTATTTGCAAAAGAATAATACAATACAAGTCATACACTACCAATATAACATAGACTAACTAACCAGATAACTACACATGAAATACAATAACAGTACAATAACAATTTAAGAGGAAAAGAGAGAGAGAAAGAGGAGAAGATAGAGAGAGAGAGAGATATGGCTCACAATAACAATAAAGACAATATGATTGCGGAGAAACTTACGCACAAGGGGAACAATCGCATGCGCCTTTCTGAATATCCAGCTCCCGATTATCAGTGATGAGAACCGTTGAAGAGAGTAGAGTGGAGCTGGATCAGATCGGCTCGTCTATATATACACCACTCACAATACAATACAATGGTCCCTACAATCTCATTGTTCATAGGACACAGGAATTCGTCTTCGCATTATAACAAAAGGTCATAGGTTGATTCATACAGGTGGGCTGTGACTATTTCCAACTGCTCAGGTGGGTGGGAAACTAGGTTTCCCGCCGCATGGATAATAAAGTGCAAATAATAGTAAAAGTCCATAAACTGCTTATGTCCATAACTATTCGCACTAGCGATTAATCCGCTTTAAACCAACACCGGAATATTGCTAATTAAATACTCTTCCGATGGATACTAAACTCCACTGTATAACCCTTGTCTGACCCTTCGTATCAAACAAAGAGGGATCTCTTTGTTCATGAACATGCTACATTAACTAAACTTTCAGATTCTATCAAAGGGACCATAATCTACAAAATACATTATATGGTTAAAATATGTAACGATCGAGTCGCCCGCTAGACGCACACAAACTCTACCGTAAATGCGCATACCGTGCGCCTGCGGGTGCACGCACCAGCGGGTATGCGTACGCACGGGAGAGCGTGGGCACGCGCAGCGGGGACATGCATGAGGTGCAAATATGGTAGTGTGCATCATGATATTTTTCTGACTTTGACAGGGTATAGAGGCGGTCAAATTCTTTTTGGATATGAGCCTACAGCATGCATTCAATACCTTTCTCCTCTCTCTTTTGGAGTTCATACTTACCAAAAATTACTTCACACGTAATGAGCGATACTATCTCCAGGTTAGAGGCACAGCTATGGGGACAGCTTGTGCCCCCACGTATGCTGGCCTCTACCTGGGATGGTGGGAGAGGGAGAACTTTTCAGGAAAGTCATGAGAGATATACCAACCACATTATAATTTATTTAAGGTATATTGATGACGTCCTCATCCTTTGGGATGGTGATCAAAATCTTTTGGAGGAATTCATAAATGTTCTTAATAAGAACGATTTGAACTTGAAACTTACGGGTGAAATGAGTCAGAAGACGATCAACTTTCTAGATCTCACCATAAGTATTGAAGAAGACGGGTCAATCTCAACGGATATATTCAGAAAGAAAACTGCCACCAATAATATTTTGCATTCAACCAGTTCACACTTACCAGCAACCATCAAGGGTATACCCAAAGGCGAATTGCTGCGCACAAAGAGAAACTGTTCAGATCCAATCAATTTCTCTGTGCGAGAACAACAACTGGTAGACAGGCTGAAACAAAGGGGTTACAGCAATAGGATCATCAAAACAGCGAAACGAGACATCAAAACCTATCCTAGAGAATCCTTACTTGTCCCTAAAGTTAAAATTCCCAAGGAAGAGCCAGTGAGATTTGTCGGCACCTTTAGTAACAAATGGAGGGAAATCAACTCCATTTTACAGAGACATTGGTCAGTCTTAAGTACGGATAATGACCTCAAGGAGATCTTACCAGCAAGAGTACAAACTAGCTGGAGGAGGTCCCGCAATTTGAGGGATATATTGGTCCAGAGCCATTTGTCATCCCAAAAAAAACCAGTACACAATAAGAAAGGCTCCTACTGTTGCAGGCAATGCAAAGCTTGCCAGTATATGATCCCTAAAACCGATTATCAAGATGGATATGGAAGGAAATGGAATATCGATAGTTACATCGATTGCACAACATCTGGAGTGGTATACCAACTCACTTGCCCCTGTAATTTAATATACATAGGCAAGACGATTAGACCACTAAAAGTCAGACTCCTTGAACACATTGGCAATATTAGAAATGCCAGACAGGACAAGGAGAAATTTAAATCTCTGACCCCAGTAGCCAATCACTTTCTGCATCAACATAATGGGATCCCCAAGGGTCTCCAGGCCTTTCGGTTTAAAACATTTTGGAACTGGTATCCGAGGGGGAGACATTGACGGAGACCTCCTTAGAGTTGAGAGCAAGTTGATCTTCTTGATGAAAAGTCAACATCCTAAGGGCCTAAATGAGAACAACAGTTACCTACCTTTTCTTTGATATAGAGAAGTCTATTAGTAAATGCCATTCCAGTATATTTCATCATTGTGGTTCACTCCTAGTGTACGAATGCTGATCTGATAACATCAATCAGGTTTTGATGGAAGGGATCATAGAGGAATATTAAGTGATGTTTATATGACTCTCCTTATTTTTAATTAGAACTTATAATGGATAACAACAATTCTATAATAATAGGCACAGCCCTTTTTGACTAACATGGAACAACAGGTCAGAAAGTATGTGGATGATAGACATCGATAATCATATAATATAATAACCTCAAGCCTATTTTCATATACTTCCCTATCAGAGTGTAAAGTTAGGAAAGGATAGCATCCCTTTCCTATGGGAATATTTGAGGGAAGAAACTCTTGGTCCAATATATTATAAGATTCCAAAGAGAACCTGAAATCCTAATTAATCCTGTAATAATTTAGGATGATAAGAGACCTGACTATATAAATATGGGGAGAGTGATACATAATATAGCATTATACAGTATTGGTTGCAATGAGAGATTCATATGATCCATTCCTGAGGTCACTATCCCAACACATCTTAATTTTATTTGCGACAAGATCAGATCAGTTTTAGTTTTATTCACATATTTTAATATAGTTTTTTCACTGTCACTTTGTAATTTTGTCTTGTTTTCATTTTTCTTCACTTACCTGGTACTGTTTTGACTGCATATCACATCACTATGTAATCCTACATGCACGTATGATTGGCACATCAGCACAAGTTAATATTTTAAGGATGGTAACGTCACAAGGACTTATGTGACTGGTTCCAACACTGTTCAGTTCACTTTGAATCATGGTAGGGTGCCAATGGATTCTCATATTTGACACAGTTACGTCACATTCTTAGGCTTTTTTCACTTGATTCATCGTTAAAGGTATTGTTAGGACACATACACATAGCAATGTAGTTTCACATGATTGAGTAACATTCATCACATTCACATCATGATCATACAATTAATTTTACTCAACACATTGGAAAAAGTGTCATTAAAGATTTCCTCCCAGGAATTTTATATAAGGACAGGATCACTCATTATTTTCCTCATAATCATGTATTAGTCCATGATTAATAAACCTCTTTTATTATTATTAATATTAAGGACAATTTTTCAATCTCCATATATTATTTTATAATATCCAGATCAGGCAAAGTTATGTAGGTTTAAAATTAATATCAAAACGTAAAACATAATATATGCCTAATCGTGCTTTATTGTTCCGCTTTCCCTGTTAATCAGCATCTTTCTAAAACAAATATGTATAATATTCAGGACTTAGGGCAGAATCAGCATTTATTTCGAATACTGTATAAATCACAAAAGAAGGAGAGACGATCACGTGAAGGAGTGAAGATCACGTGATTAATGACGGGACAATTAGGGATTTAACTGAATTTTCTCAGAGAAAGAGACCGTCAGATCCCATGACCACAAAACCAATCTGTGATTGGCTCATTCAAATAATTGACAGGTTCTCACAGCCGTTATATTCTCTCTGAGCGGGGCAATCGGGTTTGCCCTGAGGAAGCGAGTGTGAAACATGCACGTGGGCGTTTCGGAGCGGCGGCAGCACGCCAGCTCGTTTACTATGTGTCAAAGTTAAAAAGTTAAAAACGATCCGCAAATATGTATGTGTGTATGAGAATCAATGTAATTTAAGAGTACTAAGAGATAGAATGTACTACACAGAAAGGACTGAGAATTAAGGCTGCAAAGCGGGTTTAGGCGACCTAGGAGCGGCGTGAGCACGCCAGGTCGTGGAGAGGGTGCAAAACAGGATTGATATTATAATTCACAAATGAACAGCGGTATCCTCCAGCTTGGTCGAGACTGTATGACTTAATTGAATGCAATGGGGAGAGCCCGCATATTGTAAAGTGATATAGTGAACTATTTATATCTACCAGAAGCGTACCCCTATAATACCTAGATGATAATATAAACGCCAGAACTGCACCTTTGATATATCAAATATAAGTGCATCCCACAGTAACAATGTCAGTTCAAAACACATATTCTCTTTATGACGGCTTGAAGTATTACCAGCCAACTGTCTCACTCATTATGTGCTAACGCTGATAAGAAATAAATGTATGACATGCACTATTGAACAAGCTATTTCTGAAGAAGCAATATATAAAGTATAATTAAGGAATAGAAACACAGATGTGACGAGTGTCCGCTGTTACAATGTTAATGAGACATTGTTCTTTAGTAAGACTCCCATGTTAAATCCATGAGAGAGAGCCGTTTTTTAGGATTATTAATCTAAGTATATTTTGCTGATCTAAATCATTATATCATATGAAAGGACTGAGCATTAAGACAATAAAACGGGATTAGGCGATTTAGGAGCTGCGTGAGTATGTCAGCCCATGTAGAGGGTGCAAAACGGGATTGACACAGTTCATAATAATTCATTAATGATACCATCTGTTTAACAGGGGTATCCTCTAGCTGGGTCAAAGAGACTGTATGACCCTAAATTGATATAGTGAACCACTCATATCAGTCAGAATTGTACCCCTATAAAACTACATAAACGCCAGAACTGCACCTTTGATATGTGAAATATGAGTGCATCCCGCAGTAACATGTCAGTCTAATATGATAATGCAAACGCCAGAATTGCTCCTTTAAATAATATGAGTCCATTCTGGAGCAACACGCTAGTTTAAAAAATATACATTTTCCATATAACGGCTGGAAGTTTCACTAGATAATTGTTTCACTTATTAAGTGCCAACGCTGATGCAATAATAACGTGACACATCAGTACATATGCATGTCATGCATTACTGATTAAGCTATTTCTGATGAGCATTACATAAAGTACAATTAAGGAATAGGGATATAGATGTGACAAGTGTTTGCTGCTATAATGTCCATGAGACATCGCTTTTTAGTGAGATCCTCATGTTAAATCTAAGAGAGAGAGACGTATTTCAGGCATATTCATTTAAGTGTGTTTTGCTGAATAAAACTAATACTTCATACAGCCTTATCCTGTGTAGTGCATAGGGGAAGCACAAACCAGAATTGAGATTATTGATATGCTTATATCCCGAAGTACTATATTGGTACAATAGATAGTTCCAATTCAAATTCCTTTCTAACAATCCACATAATAAATAGATACAGTGTACAACTTATCTTTGCCTAATGATAAGATGCAACTATAGTTGCAATCCTGGTATTGGCAACAGAATAGTGGTTTAGAAAGTGAGCTAAAACATTATAAAAACTACACTATAAGAAATGTGAATTATCAGTAGCAATTTCAAGACAGAATTTTCTGTCAACATTCTAAGACCGATTAAAGACATTTAACATAGCGATAAAAAGAACACTCTATGTCCGCTCACTGACTATAAAATATTCAACCCCATTTTAACTATATGAGGGTTTGATAATACAATCACACTGTATCATTTATGGGATTAGTGACAGATCTATTGTATCTTAATACACCCTATATGATTAGATAACCCTAAATAGGGACTTAATTCAAGTAAATATATTAAGGAAATGATCACACACACATAAAAATTTTATAAATAAAGACACACGAGTACTCAATTAAATTTTTTTATTCATATGGTCTGTAATTGTTTGTCTTATAATTTTTCACACCATTGGGCGATTTTAACTGTATGTTAATAAAAGTTACATTTTAATTATACTTACCTTTCTTTCTAAAGTGCGCCAACAAAGAGACAATCCTTTCCTTTCTATTGTTTCGTCCACAGCTACCGCCTGAGGGTCTCTTGACCTGGCGCAATACCTCTGCAGCTTTTTGTTGAGGCGAGACGCCATCATGTCTATCTGGGGCAGTCCCCACTGACTTGCAATCTGTGCGAAGACTTCCTGATGAAGTCCCCACTCTCCTGGATGCAGGTCGTGCCTGCTGAGGAAGTCTGCTTCCCAGTTGTCCACTCCCGGAATGAACACTGCTGACAGTGCGCTTACATGATTTTCCGCCCAGCGAAGAATCCTGGTGGTTTCCGCCATTGTCACTCTGCTCCTTGTGCCGCCTTGGCGGTTTACATGAGCCACTGCGGTGATGTTGTCTGACTGTATCAGAACTGGTAGGTCGCGAAGCAAGGTCTCCGCTTGACGAAGGGCGTTGTATATGGCCCTCAACTCCAGGACGTTGATGTGAAGACAAGTCTCTTGACTTGTCCAAAGACCTTGGAAGTTTCTTCCCTGTGTGACTGCTCCCTAACCTCGGAGGCTCGTGTCCGTGGTCACCAGAACCCAGTCCTGAATGCCGAACCTGCGGCCCTCTAGAAGGTGAGCACTCTGCAGCCACAACAGGAGAGATACCCTGGCCCTGGGGGACGAAGGGCGTTGTATATGGCCCTCAACTCCAGGACGTTGATGTGAAGACTGTCGTCCGCTCCTCTGCCGCCAGACGTCATCCTGGGCCTAGGAATGCTCCTGTAACAGCGGGCGTGTGAGTTCCCGCCGGGCCGCGGCATGGGCGCTGCCATGACAGTCTCCATCGGTCAGAGTACGGCAGCCAATCCGGAGCTTGGCCGCACCTCCTTTTCCCACTCCAACCAATGTCTGCACACCAGGGGGTATATCAGGAGCTGCAGGGTGAGCCTGTGGTTGTCCTGAACTTTGTGTCACTCCTGCGACCCATGTGCCTGGATTCTCCGTGTTCCTGGTTACCTTCCTGGATCCTCCGTGTTCCTGGTTACCTACCTGTTCCTCCGTGTTCCTGGTTACCTTCCTACATCTCCGTGGAACTACAAGCATCAGCAACCCCTGCATCTGTATTTGGCTCCACACCTAACTACAACCGCAGTGTGCTTCAGCCTCTGCAGTAGAGACTCTCTCCAGGTGCATTCCATCACCTCACCTGTGAAGCAGCTTGCTAGCTGCCTGTGCTTAACGAACTGCTCTGTGAACTTCCACCTGAGTCTCCTGCATCTGCTACCAGGTTTGCTACACATTTATTACCATCTCTGCTGGCTCCACGTTTTAAACCATTCTGGTTCTCACACCAGTGAACTTATCCATCATTACCATTTCCTCCATAGACTTTCAGCTTCCAAGCTGCACCATTTCCATTGCATACTTTTTATTGTTTATTCCTGCACGTTATTCTGCTGCCTTATTGTGTGAACTTTTATGTTAATAAAACACCATTGCGCTGATGCGCAGAAACCCAATCCAGCCTCCTCACTTCTTCCATCCTACCTCCACTGACCCACTAGCGCCCCCTCCGGGGACACAAGCAAAACCGAACCTGACAGTAAGTTCAGGACCGATGGACTCGGACGGTGGTCAGAGTGTGGGGTCAGGGGCCTTACAAAATCTGGTCTCCCGCTTGGATGGTCTAGAGGCTGTGCAGCAGCAGATGTTCCAGTTTCTGCAAGGGATGTCCTCCCGGATTGATACACTACAGCAAACCCTGCCTAGTGTACTTGCTACTCCAGTTCCAGTTACCCCAGCACCTGCAAGTGCTGTGAGTTCTTCTACGCCGGCTGCATCAGCTCCAGTGTCACGCTTGCACCTGCCCGTGCCTAGAAAATATGATGGCAGTCCGAAGTTATGTCGCGGGTTCCTTAACCAATGTGAAATCCAGTTTGAATTATTATCACACAATTTCCCCACGTCAAGATCCAAGGTTGCCTACATTATCTCACTGCTCTCTGGTTCTGCCTTGAGTTGGGTGTCTCCTCTGTGGGAACGTGCTGACCCTCTGATGAACAACTACGCTGAATTCGTGTCAACCTTCAGACGTATCTTTGACGAGCCAGGTCGTGCAACATCAGCCTCTGCAGACCTTATTCAGCTTCGTCAAGGTACCCGGAGTATGGGACAATATGTCATCCAGTTCCAGACGTTAGCCGCAGAGATTCAGTGGAATAATCAAGCCCTGGTAGCAGCCTTCTGGCATTGACTTTCAGATCGGATCAAGGATGAACTGGCAACCCGCGATGTCCCTGAGCAATTGCCTGAACTGATTTCTCTATGCATCAAGTTGGACTCTCGCATCCGCGAACGCAACAGTGAGCGTGCTCGTAGTGAGCCGCGCAAGTCAAGAATGGTACCTTCAGTACAATTTCAGCCTCCACCTTCTGATGAGCCTATGCAAGTTAATAGGTCCCGCTTAACTCCTGAGGAGCGGTCAAGAAGACTCCGTGAGAGACTGTGTCTTTATTGTGCGGCTGCAGGTCACCAGATCAATTCTTGTACAGTGCGTTCGGGAAACGCCAGATCCTGACTTGTAAAGGAGGAGTCAAGTTGGGATCTTCTAGACAAGCTCCTTCAAACCAAGATCTCATTCTTCCTGTGACTTTAGAGACTACAGATGGTCTTCAGTCTGCATCTGCGTTAGTGGACTGTGGAGCCGCAGGAAACTTCATCACTCAAGCTGCGGTAGATAAGTTTCGTTTGCCTATCTGTGAACTCTCATATCCAGTCTACATCACTGCAGTAGATGGTAGCCGAATCTCCAAGGGGAATATCTCTCACCAAACCAGACCAGTGGTTCTGGGAGTCGGGTTCCTGCATTCTGAATTAATAAAGTTTTTAGTTATTCCTCAGGCAACCCAGGAGATCGTGTTGGGAATGCCCTGGCTCCAACTACATAATCCGCAGATTGATTGGTCTACGTTACAACTCACTTCCTGGGGTTCACATTGTCGCCAGTCCTGCTTAGCCCAAGTTTGTCCTATCAAGTCTTCTGAAGTCAAAACCCAGTCAAATCTTCCTGCTGCTTACCAAGATTTCTCTGACGTCTTCAGTGAAAAGGCCGCTGATGTTCTGCCGCCCCATAGAGAGTGGGATTGCCCCATTGACCTCATTCCCGGCAAGAAACCACCAAGGGGGCGTACCTATCCATTATCCGTTCCTGAAACTGAGGCGATGAGCGACTACATCAGGGAGAACTTACAGAAAGGATTTATCCGTCCCTCATCTTCACCCGCTGGTGCGGGCTTCTTCTTTGTTAAACAAAAGGATGGAGGATTACGTCCATGCATTGACTACCGGGGTCTCAATGACATTACCATCAAAAACAGTTATCCATTACCACTCATCACTGAATTGCTTGATAGAGTTAAGGGAGCCCGCATCTTCACCAAGTTAGATCTCCGCGGTGCCTACAACCTCATCAGAATCCGTAGTGGTGACGAATGGAAGACAGCTTTTAATACTCGAGATGGTCATTACGAGTACCTGGTAATGCCATTCGGGTTGAGCAATGCCCCAGCAGTGTTCCAGCACTTTGTTAACGAAATCTTCCGTGACGTTCTGTACAAATACCTCGTAGTTTACCTGGATGATATTCTCATCTTCTCCCAAGATCTCTCTTCTCATCGTCTGCAAGTCCGTGAGGTCCTCCGACGTCTTCGTGAGAACTGTCTCTACGGTAAATTATCCAAGTGTACCTTCGAAGTCCCCTCCATACCCTTCCTGGGGTATATAATTTCCGGATCGGATCTCCAGATGGACCCGACAAAGTTGGAAGCCATTGCCAATTGGTCCATTCCAAGTAGTCTCAAGTCTATAAAGTGATTCCTGGGATTCGCCAATTATTATAGGAAGTTTATCCGAGGATTTTCAACTCTCATCGCTCCTATTACCAACTTAACTCGGAAAGGGGCAGATCATTCCAACTGGTCAGAAGAAGCTTTAGCGGCATTTCAAAAGATCAAGCTGGCCTTTATGTCTGCTCCAGTTCTGTCTCAACCGGATGTAAACAAGCCATTCGAGTTGGAGGTGAATGCCTCCACAGTAGGAGTTGGAGCTGTTCTCTCCCAGAAGGGAACTGATGGGAAGATTCACCCTTGTGGATTTTATTCTCGTAAATTCCTCCCTGCAGAAGCTAACTATTCCATTGGAGATCAAGAACTACTAGCGATCAGGCTGGCCCTTGAGGAATGGAGGTATCTCCTGGAAGGGGCCAAATTTCCGTTCAACATCTATACGGATCATAAAAATCTGCTTTATTTGAAGGCAGCCCAGTGCCTCAATCCTCTCCAGTCCCGGTGGGCTATGTTCTTCTCTCGTTTTAACTTTAAGCTTCATTTCCGCCCAGGTTCTCAGAATATCAAGGCAGACGCTTTATCCCGATCTATGGAGTCCGAAGAGGAGACGTCCGACTCGGTTCCGCATTCCATCCTGAGTCCAGTGGTATTTGCTTCGTCTCAAGTTTCTCCTGCTCCACCTCCTGGTAAGACTTTTGTTTCCCCAGAACTCCGTTCCAAGTTGCTGTCTTGGGCTCATCAGTCCAAATTCACTGGGCATCCTGGTGTCCTGAAAACTTTCAAGTTCCTCTCTGAGACATACTGGTGGCCGAAGATGAAAGTTGACATCAAAGATTTCGTGGCATCCTGCCCGAAGTGTGCGCAGCACAAGACTCCTCGACAATCTCCAGCAGGTCAGTTACAACCATTATCTGTTCCCAGCCGTCCCTGGTCACACTTGTCCATGGATTTCATCTCTGACCTTCCCTCTTCTCAAGGATTCAATACCATCTGGGTTGTGGTTGACAGGTTTACCAAAATGGCCCATTTTGTACCACTCCAGGGTCTTCCTTCCGCACCAAAGCTTGCCCAAATCTTCCTATGGGAGATTTTCCGCTTACATGGACTACCCACTGAAATTATATCTGACCGTGGAGTTCAGTTTGTGGCAAGATTTTGGAGAGCCCTTTGTTCTGCCATGCAAGTCAACCTCAAGTTTTCGTCAGCCTACCACCCTCAGACGAATGGGCAGACGGAGAGGGTAAACCAAGAGTTAGAAACCTTTTTAAGACTTTGTTTCGTCTTCTCAAGATGACTGGTTGGACCTGCTCCCATGGGCTGAATTTGCCCACAATTTCCGCTACCATACTGCTACAGAAACAACTCCGTTCTTTGCTGTATATGGACAACATCCCCGTGTTTCAGATTTTCAAGAACTTCCTCACATTGATGTTCCTGCTGCCACTGCTGTCTTGAGTCAGTTCTCTTCAACCTGGAGGAAGATTCATGCTTCTCTCAAGGAGGCTTCTAGCCGGTATAAGTTCTTTGCTGACCGCAAAAGACGTGCAGTTCCTAGCCTGAAACCTGGTGACAAGGTTTGGCTTTCCACCCGGAACCTCCGTCTTAGAGTCCCGTCGATGAAATTTGCACCACGTTTCATCGGTCCCTTTTCCATCGAAAGAGTCATCAGTCCTGTGGCCTACAAGAAAAAAAAGGGAAGTATGCTATGCGCTTGAAACAATATATCCAAAATAAATGTGCAGTCGGACACAGAAGATTGACTCAGTACAACTTCAATATAATAAAAAACACTTTATATGGTATCTGTTGAAGCAGAATATACAACATTTAGTAAAAGTAAAGAATTGGTAACAATTATACAATTTCTCGCATGAACTGTCTAAATGAAAATTAGATTATCATACAACATGCAATAAAACAGTTAAAGTAACTATTTCAAATGGTGATAATGAAGAATCAGAACACTGGCGTCCCAGTGTATTGGTTTAAGTTTGTAATTCCCGCAGAGATATTTTACAGTCTCACAGTCTCAGAAATTATTATAGATCTTTAAAGGAAAGGTGCAATCTGTGACTTATGCTCCCGTGCTGGTTCCTGCGTTGGTATACAAACAGGGTCCTTTTATATAGATGAAATACACGTGGAGTAAGGATGTGTACTTTATTTCCTGTTATAATAACAGCTGATGATTGCCGTCTTTCCCAGAGTAGTATTTATTAATTTGAAAATAAATAGCAGTGTTCAAATACGATGGATATGGCCGCCGTGAAAATAACTTCTGGAGACAGGTGTTAGGCCCCACAGCGGGGGTCACCCGGAACTCACCCGACCAGTGTTTGTAAAGCCGTGCGGCAGTGATGGATCCAACGTGCGGCAGAAGGCTGCGACTGAGGCTGTCGCGGTTGTGCTGAGCTGCGGACTGTGTCCATACGGCAGGTATCACCAAGTGAGCAGTGTAACAGAGAGTGGGCGTCAACGCGTTTCGTCTCCTAGCAACGGAGACTTCCTCAAGACGGATACTTCCCCTCTCCATGATCACGAATATATACCTGTCTAATGACTTTCATATCAATCAGTTGTGGCTAATTGATAATTAGTAACATTCTAAACAATTGAACTCCAAAGTGAACGTACTAGAGATATATAAATAAAATAATATGCATGTACAGCAATCTTCTAAAATACTAACTATATGTACTGAGTCAATCTTATATGGTATGCTAAAATGTAGACTTAATAGTTTAATTAGGGTCAATTTAGACTTAATATATCAAAGTCCATCTGGGTTTTTGTTTCACTTAGTATCTCAGTGTTTTGTATCTTTTAATAATAAACCCACACATTATGTTTGACTGTTTATATATTAATATAATACCTGATGAATGAATTTATAAATAAAACTACAACAGCCGCTGATTCTATTTTAACGGACCAGACAGAAACTAATATAATAAATAATTAATATAATGATAAAGATCCCATAATATTCAGCAAGGATTTTTTCGGTACAAAAAAAGCATTTATAATTAAATGATATACTGACTTTATGATTCCCTCTGGATTATTCACAAAACCACATGTAAAAAAATGGAAATGCAAATAAAACTAAATATAAAAGATAATGAGAATGAGAAATAAAAATGAGAAATAACTAATCAAATATACATAATACTTATGAGGACATTCTAAACTATCTATACTAAAATAATATTCTTAAGTGGGACAGACTGGTCTAATAGATTTAGCATATAGGTACAGATAGTCTGATCTATTTTTTATTTTTTATATATATATATATATATATCAGCATAAATCTCTGAGCTCTTATAACTAACAGATTATCTATAAATTTAATCTAGACAGGAGTAATCTAAGGCTTCATTAAGACCATTTGGATAAAGAGAGTCCAATTTAAAAATCCATGATGATTCCCCCAAACAAAGTTTTCGAAACCTATCGCCTCCTCTTTTTGTGCTTGCAAATTGTTCCAGCCCAACAATAGATAGGGATGATGGATCACCGTTATGTGCTCTTGAAAAATGGCGGGACACGCTGTGAGTTTGAAGTTTTTTAATGATGTTAAGCCTATGTTCTCTAAATCTTGATTTAATTGATCTGGTGGTTCTTCCCACATACTGAAGGGAACATGAGCATTGTAATAAATATACGTAGTATTTTGAGTCACAATTAATAAATTGTTTGATCTGAAAAGTAGTACCATTAGTTTGAGAGGTTACACAAGATACTTTATTCCTCATATATTTACATGTTAGACACACTTTTTTATTACATCGGAAGTTACCTAGCGGTTTCTTTGGTAACCAAATAGAGTCTGTATCCATATCTATTGGTCTAAGATAACTAGGAGCCAACATTTCTTTTAGATTGGTATTTCTTTTAAATATAATTAATGGTTTATCCGATAAGCTTTTATTCAGGATTGGATCTTGTTTAACTATCTCAAAGTTATTTTGTATTATCTTTTTTATAATATTGGATTTATTATTGAATTTAGAAATAAATTTAACAGAGTCTCCTGTCGAAAAATTGTTCAATTTGCTTTGAGATTTTATTTTTTCTTTATTGGAATTCTGAGACCTATCTGATAGATCCACGTTGACCTTCAGAAGTGAAGTAGCAAAAACCTGTGAATCCTCTAGGAGATGAGGAGGATAACCTCTTTCTCCAAACTGTTTCAAGAGAGCTTTGACTTGAGAGAGAAATGCTGAGTCCTCAGAACAATTACGTCTGAGTCTAATGATTTGATTTTTTGGAATATTTTTTATCCATGGTTTATAATGACTACTTGAGTAGTGAAGGTAATTACCTGTACCTACCAGTTTAATGTAATTAGTGGATATAATTTTGTCATTATCAATTGAGAACGTGATATCAAGAAAGTGAGTAGTGAGAAAATCAAAATTATAAGTGAATTTTAAATTATAAGAGTTGTCATTCAAAAAATTTACAAAATTAAGTGCTTGTTGGTGGCCCCCATTCCAAATAATAAACAAGTCGTCTATGTAACGGCCATAGAGAACCAGGTTCTCTCTATATGGGCCGCCCCAGATGTACTCCTCTTCGAAGCGGCCCATATAGAGGTTGGCAAAACTAGGTGCAAACCTGGTCCCCATGGCCGTCCCAAGGCGCTGTAAATAATGAGTGTCAAACAAAAAATAATTGTGAGTTAAAATATAGGAAATAGCTTCCAGTACAAAGTCACGTCGACCTGGTTTGATGGTAGGGTCTCTGTCCAAATAATATTTGACCGCATTGATCCCTCCTTGATGAGGTATATTAGTGTAAAGAGATTGGACATCTAGGGTTAAAAAACCCCAGTCCTTGGTCCAACTTTTTCCTACTGTTTGTTGTAATATTTGTTGGGTATCCTTAATATATGATTTTAACATGGCGACGTGGCCTTGTAAATGGAAGTCAACAAAATGTGATAAATTAGATGTAAGTGAATCCACTCCCGAAATAATAGGTCTCCCAGGTGGGTGTAACAAATCTTTATGTATTTTAGGTAAATGATAAAAAATGGGTGTGACGGGGTGTGAGGGCAACAAAAAATAATATTCATCTTCTGATATCACGTCATCTTCTTTCGCCTTTTGTAATACATATTTTAGTTCTAGCATAAAGGGGGCACTTGGGTTACTCCCTAATGCTGTATAGTAGTCAGCATTATTGAGTTGTCTATGAGCTTCCGCAACATAGTCAGATCTCGATTGTAGGACTATCCCCCCCCCCTTATCCGCTGACTTTATAACTAATGAAGAGTCATCTTTGAGGGCTTTAATTGCATTTCTCTCTATTTTGGTTAAGTTTTGCATATGATAAACTGAAGATTTTCTTTTATTCCTTTCAGTTTTCTGGCACAAAGTTTTGAAATCTCTTAAAGTTTTGTTATAAAAGACAGTAATGGCAGCACTTTTTTGTTCCAAAGGGAAGAAATTTGATTTCCTTTTAAATTTCGAACATATGGACTCAGGATTATTAGTCGTGATATCAAATAATTTGATTTCTAGATCAGTACTTTCCTGTCGTAATTCTTCTAACATCAGAAGACCTGCATTATCCGTATCATCCAAGATTATAGGAGAAGTTTCATTGTCTGGGTAATGACTATTCAATTTTTTGGTAGCGAAATATCGCTTCCTACAAAGATCTCTGGTGAATTTGTTCAGATCAACAAACAACTCAAAAATATTAGGTTCCTTGCTAGGAACAAAATTTAGGCCTTTTTGTAATAATCGTATTTGGTCAGCAGTAAGATTTTGGGAGGAAAGATTATAGATCCCTTTACTGTCTACTTGTACCTCGCTTTTCTTGGGCCTCTTTCCTCCGCCTCTGCATCCTCGTTTTCTCTGTATCTTTTTGGGGTATGATTGGATAGGGTTCTGTATGGATTGGGGTGATGGAAAGTGTTCAATCTGGAAAAATCCCCTGACTGTTCAATATGATTAGCCCCAGTCCAATGTTTTTTGTTGGATAGTCTATACGTTCCCTAGTACTGGGTCTATTTGGATAAGAATATTTTTGTGGTCTATTTTGTCTGGGTGTAGAGATACCTGCCTCTGGGTTTAATTGAGATTTATTTTGGGGAGATCTATAATTAGATTCATTCGAATAATTATTAATGTATCTGAGGTTCTCAGATCTGGTTTTTTGTTTGTTATAAGTTCTTACTTTATTTGATCTATAATCTTCTTGGTCTCTAGACCATTTCGTCTTTTTATTATATATCAGATCTTTCTCAAACCTTTCGACTCTACTATTGATTTGTTCGTCTTTTTCTTTAAATAAAGGATGATCTTTAAAGCTTAAAAGGGTCATCTTTGGTTTTATCAATTTTATTGACCGTGTATTCAACTTTATCATTTCTATATTTAACGAGAAGCTTCATAAGTGACAAAGAGCACATGTCTAAAGTTTCATCCCACTCTTTTTGGAGGTTAGGGTTATCATTAATAGACAAATGTTTGAAAACCCTTAATCTTCTAGGGATGATTTTAGCATCAATATATTTCTGTAATGAAATACTGTCCCACCAATTACGCATTTCATCTTTTAACAGATCTTCTAATTGGTAGAACAGTTTATTCATGTCTGGGTCCGTCTGACCGGTAACCTTTTCTCCTTCATATGTAAATGAGGACAGATATTGATCCCGTCTACTTTTTCTATCGTAATAACTTTTAAATTCTGCCATGTCAGACTGCACAATATAAATCAACCACTAAATATGGGAATACATTTTTACTTATTTAAATATTAATAGTAAGTATTGACACAGCTGCCAGGTGTAGCCAATTTTGCAAAGAAAGAAGAAAGATCACAAAACGGTAACCGTTTGTGATAACCCGGCGCTGTAAAAGTATGAATCTTTATAAACTATTTGTTTCAGCAGCTAAGCATAAACAACTTGCCAGGTTGTAACATTTAAGGACTAGAAAAAAAAGGGAAGTATGCTATGCGCTTGATCACCATTTGAACCATTTGAAATAGTTATTTTAACTGTTTTATTGCATGTTGTATGATAATCTAATTTTCATTTAGACAGTTCATGCGAGAAATTGTATAATTGTTACTAATTCTTTACTTTTACTAAATGTTGTATATTCTGCTTCAACAGATACCATATAAAGTGTTTTTTATTATATTGAAGTTGTACTGAGTCAATCTTCTGTGTCCGACTGCACATTTATTTTGGATATATTGTTTCAAGCGCATAGCATACTTCCCTTTTTTTTCTAGTCCGTAAATGTTGCAACCTGGCAAGTTGTTTATGCTTAGCTGCTGAAACAAATAGTTTATAAAGATTCATACTTTTACAGCGCCGGGTTATCACAAACGGTTACCGTTTTGTGATCTTTCTTCTTTCTGTGGCCTACAAGCTCAAGTTACCACCTTCTCTACGAATACCTAATGCCTTTCATGTCTCTCTCCTCAGACCGTTAGTCCTGAATTGCTTCCAAAGAGCTCTTCCAGTCGGCCCCAAAGTGCGAACTCAGCGGGGCGTGGAGTTCGAGATAGAGAAGATTCTGGATTCCCGTTGCCGGTACGGTCGTCTACAATACCTTATCGACTGGTCCGGTTATGGTCCTGAGGAGAGCAGTTGGGTGAACTCGTCAGATGTCCATGCTCCAAGGTTGGTCCGTGTCTTCCACAGAACTCATCCTTCCAAGCCACATGGGTGTTCAGTGCTCACCCATAAAGGAGGGGGTACTGTCAGGAATCGACTCACCACAGCCACATCTGTCCGTCGGTGCGGACTCCGTCCGGGGTCCCTACGTTCTGCTGTCGTCCGCTCCTCTGACGCCAGACGTCATCCTGGGCCTAGGAATGCTCCTGTAACAGCGGGCGTGTGAGCACGCCGCGTTCCCACCGGGCCGCGGCATGGGCGCCGCCATGACAGTCTCCATCGGTCAGAGTACGGCGGCCAATCCGGAGCTTGGCCGCACCTCCTTTTCCCACTCCAACCAATGTCTGCACACCAGGGGGTATATCAGGAGCTGCAGGGTGAGCCTGTGGTTGTCCTGAACTTTGTGTCACTCCTGCGACCCATGTGCCTGGATTCTCCGTGTTCCTGGTTACCTTCCTGTTCCTCCGTGTTCCTGGTTACCTTCCTACATCTCCGTGGAACTACAAGCATCAGCAACCCCTGCATCTGTATTTGGCTCCACACCTAACTACAACCGCAGTGTGCTTCAGCCTCTGCAGTAGAGACTCTCTCCAGGTGCATTCCATCACCTCACCTGTGAAGCAGCTTGCTAGCTGCCTGTGCTTAACGAACTGCTCTGTGAACTTCCACCTGAGTCTCCTGCATCTGCTACCAGGTTTGCTACATATTTATTACCATCTCTGCTGGCTCCACATTTTAAACCATTCTGGTTCTCACACCAGTGAACTTATCCATCATTACCATTTCCTCCATAGACTTTCAGCTTCCAAGCTGCACCATTTCCATTGCATACTTTTTATTGTTTATTCCTGCACGTTATTCTGCTGCCTTATTGTGTGAACTTTTATGTTAATAAAACACCATTGCGCTGATGCGCAGAAACCCAATCCAGCCTCCTCACTTCTTCCATCCTACCTCCACTGACCCACTAGCGCCCCCTCCGGGGACACAAGCAAAACCGAACCTGACAAAGACAAGTCTCTTGACTTGTCCAAAGACCTTGGAAGTTTCTTCCCTGTGTGACTGCTCCCTAACCTCGGAGGCTCGTGTCCGTGGTCACCAGAACCCAGTCCTGAATGCCGAACCTGCGGCCCTCTAGAAGGTGAGCACTCTGCAGCCACCACAGGAGAGATACCCTGGCCCTGGGGGACAGGGTGATCAACTGATGAATTTGTAGATGTGACCCGGACCACTTGTCCAGTAGGTCCCATTGGAAGGTCCTCGCATGGAACCTGCCGAAGGGAATGGCCTCGTAAGATGCCACCATCTTTCCCAGGACTCGAGTGCAGTGATGCACTGACACCTGTTTTGGCTTCAATAGGTTCCTGACCAGAGTCATGAGTTCCTGAGCCTTTTCTATCGGAAGATAAACCCTTTTCTGGTCCGTATCCAGAATCATGCCCAAGAAGGTCAGACGAGTCGTAGGAACCAACTGCGACTTCGGAATATTGAGAATCCAGCCGTGTTGCTGTAACACCTTCAGTGAAAGTGACACGCTGTTCAGTAACTGCTCTCTTGATCTCGCTTTTATGAGGAGATTGTCCAAGTACGGGATAATTGTTACACCCTGCTTGCGCAGGAGCACCATCATTTCCGCCATTACCTTGGTGAAAATCCTCAGGGCCGTGGAAAGCCCAATCGGCAACGTCTGAAATTGGTAATGACAATCCTGTACCGCAAATCTCAGGTACGCCTGATGAGGTGGATATATGGGAGCATGAAGGTAAGCATCCTTTATGTCCAGAGATACCATAAAATCCCCCCCTTCCAGGCTGGCGATGACCGATCTGAGCGATTCCATCTTGAACTTGAACCTTTTCAAGTATAGGTTCAGGGATTTGAAATTTAAAATGGGTTTGACCGAACCGTCTGGTTTCGGGACTACAAACAGGGTTGGGTAATATCCCCTCCCTTGTTGCAGTAGGGGAACCTTGACCACCACCTGTTGAAGATACAATTTGTGAATTGCATTTAACACTATCTCCCTTTCTGGGGGAGAAGCCGGTGAGGTCCGATTTGAAAAACCGTCGAGGAGGCACCTCTTCGAATTCCAGCTTGCAACCCTGAGAAACAATATCTATTGCCCAGGGATCCACCTGTGAGTGAACCCAGATGTGGCTGAAAATTCAAAGACGTGCCCCCACTGGGGCGGACTCCCTTAGCGGAGCCCCAGCGTCATGCGGTGGATTTTGTAGAGGCCGGGGAGGACTTCTGTTCCTGGGAACTAGCTGTGTTGTGCAGCTTTTTCCCTCTGCCCTTACCTCTGGCAAGAAAGGACGCACCTCGTACTCTCTTGTTTCTCTGTGACCGAAAGGACTGCATTTGATAATGTGGCGCTTTCTTAGGCTGTGAGGGGAATATAAGGCAAAAAATTTGATTTACCAGCTTAGCTGTGGAGGCCAGGTCCGAGAGACCTTCCCCAAACAATTCCTCACCCCTGTAAGGTAAAACCTCCATATGCCTCTTTGAGTCGGCATCACCTGTCCATTGCCGGGTCCATAGGACTCATCTAGCAGAAATCGACATAGCGTTGACTATAGAACCCAGTAGACCAATGTCTCTTTGAGCATCTCTCATATATAAGACAGCATCTTTTATATGTCCTAGGGTCAATAAAATGGTATCCTTATCCAGTGTCTCAATCTCCGCTGATAAGGTATCTGCCCACGCTGCTACAGCGCTACAAACACAAGCCGACGCAATCGCCGGTCTGAGTAAGGTACCAGAATGTGTGTAAATGGACTTCAAAGTAACCTCCTGCTTGCGATCAGCAGGATCCCTGAGGGTAGCCATATCTTGGGATGGTAGCGCTACCTTTTGGATAAGCGGGTCAACGCCTTGTCCACCCTAGGGGAGGATTCCCACCGTATCCTGTCCTTTGCCGGGAAAGGATACGCCATTAGAATCCTTTTGGGAATCTGCAGTTTCTTGTCTGGAGATTCCCACGCTTTTTCACACAACTCGTTCAGCTCATGAGAGGGGGGAAAGGTTACCTCAGGCTTCTTTCCCTTATACATGTGTACCCTCGTGTCAGGGACAGGGGGTTCCTCTGTGATATGCAAAACATCTTTTATTGCAATAATCATATATCGAATAGTTTTAGCCAATCTTGGCTGTAACTTTGTATCATCGTAGTCGACACTGGAGTCAGAATCCGTGTCGGTATCAGTGTCTACTATTTGGGATAGTGGGCGCTTTTGAGACCCCGAAGGTCCCTGTGACATAGGGACAGACATGGGTTGACTCCCTGGCTGTTCCCTAGCTTCAGCTTTGTGTAATCTTTTGTGCAATAAATTCACATTAGCACTTAAAACATTCCACATATCCATCCAGTCAGGTGTCGGTGTTGTCGACGGAGACACCATACACATTTGCTCCACCTCCTCCCTAGGAGAGCCTTCTACCTCAGACATGTCGACACACGCGTACCGACACACCACACACTCAGGGAATCCTCTTATCTGAAGACAGTTCCCCCACAAGGCCCCTTGGAGAGACAGAGAGAGAGTATGCCAGCACACACCCAGCGCCAATGACCCAGGAAAAAACACACACAATATGTTTACCCAGTAGCACTGTAATCTGTATATTTGCGCCAAATTATGTGCCCCCCCTTCTTTAAAACCCTCTTTCACCATGGATAAGCAGGCGAGAGTCCGGGGAGCTTCCTCTCAGCGCTGTGCTGTGGAGAAAATGGCGCTGGTGAGTGCTGAGGAAGAAGCCCCGCCCCCTCAGCGGCGGGCTCCTGTCCCGCTAAAATATATAAAAAACTGGCGGGGGCTCTTTATATATACAGTGCCCAGCCTGTGTATATATGTTTATTGCCAGAATTGAGGTTTATATTGCTGCCCAGGGCGCCCCCCCCTGCCCCCTGCACCCTTACAGTGACTGCCGTTTGTGTGTGCTGTGTGGGAGCAATGGTGCACAGCTTTATTGCTGTGCGTTACCTCAGTGAAGATCTGAAGTCTTCTGCCGCCTCTGAAGTCTTCTTTCTTCTCATACTCACCCGGCTTCTATCTGCCAGCTCTGTGAGGAGGACGGCGGCGCGGCTCTGGGACGGACGGCGAGGGTGAGACCTGCGTACCGATCCCTCTGGAGCTAATGGTGTCCAGTAGCCTAAGAAACAGCCTAACATTAAAGTAGGTCTGTTTCTCTCCCCTCAGTCCCTCGATGCAGGGAGTCTGTTGCCAGCAGGCTCCCTGAAAATAAAAAACCTAACAAATATACTTTCTTTTCAGGAAACTCAGGAGAGCTCCCTGTAATGCACTCAGTCTCCTCTGGGCACAGTAGTAAACTGAGGTCTGGAGGAGGGGCATAGAGGGAGGAGCCAGTGCACACCCATACCTAAAGTTCTTTCTTAAAGTGCCCATGTCTCCTGCGGAGCCCGTCTATCCCCATGGTCCTTACGGAGTCCCCAGCATCCTCTAGGACGTAAGAGAAATATTGTTGCTATATGTCATTCTACAAGCTACTGACTCATGGACTGTACTTACTTCTTCACACATGGCATCTTTATGTTGGTATATTTTTCACTGAATAAATAATCTCAAAGTCAATCTGTTGTGTTGTTACATAGAAAGGGGTTTGGATGGTGTAAATGATGAAGATTAACATATAAAGTTGTACGTATTCTTGGACAATATAAAAGATTGAATAAATATTTAATACTGTTTGGGCGGTATTCAAATTATATAACACGCCCAAACTCCTTTCGAAAGCGATCCCCGTTATTGCGCATATTGCACTCATAGGAATCAGGTTTAGCTGCATAAAGGGTTGGGTGTCCTGAAATGATATTACTATGCCCATCAGCAGAAACGGAACGGGTGTGGAAGGGGGTGGAAATTGAATACTGCCCTCAGTCTCTTGATGCCCTTATGGATAATGTATATAATACACGTGAGGGTAGGAGAAAAAAGGATTATCCTTTATTGGAGGCACTCCTTTGCTCAGTAAATACCTGCAAATAAAACTCATTGTGGTTGATTTATGAAGCAGTGAAAGTGTGGAGTAGTTGCCCATAGCAACCAATAAGCTTCTACCTATAATTTTACAGAATTTACTTGATACTGTAAATGTTATCTTGATACTGATTGGTTGCCATGAGCAACTTCTTTACTGGTCCATTTCTACACTCTTTTCACTGCTTGATGCATCAACCCAATAAAAGTTTCCTATGACTAATTCCTGAGCAAATGATAATCAAGGATACGTCTAGTCCCGTGGTTCTCAAACTGTGTGCCGTGGCACCCTGGGGTGCCTCGGGGTACTTGCAGGGGTGCCTTGGATTGATGGTCCGGTCCAGGAGCAATTAAAATGATTTATGGTCAGTGTAATAAACTAGTGCTGGTGGCGGCCATTCACAAAATATGTGGGCAAGCAGAAGCAAATCTTGTCCCTCACCATATAACTGACCTTAAGGATGACATATAAACACAATCTACTTCATTTAATATTTCTTTCTGAATTCCTAAATAAGAAACTTTTGGCCTAAGGGTGCTGTGAAAACAATTAGGATACTCTAGGGCGCCGTGATTCAAAAACATTTTGGAACTACTGCTCTATTCCCTTTCCCCTTTTCATGTGTTGCTTCATGATATTAACTGTAAGAGATTTTAGGCTATGTGAGGACAAGATATTTGCTAATTACGTCTTGATATATAAAACAAATTTAAAAGAAAGCTTTCACATGGCTGTAGTATATTATGTATATATAATAAGAATTTACTCACCGGTAATTCTATTTCTCGTAGTCCGTAGTGGATGCTGGGAACTCCGAAAGGACCATGGGGAATAGCGGGCTCCGAAGGAGACTGGGCACTCTAGAAAGATTTAGGACTACCTGGTGTGCACTGGCTCCTCCCACTATGACCCTCCTCCAAGCCTCAGTTAGGACACTGTGCCCGGACGAGCGTACACAATAAGGAAGGATTTTGAATCCCGGGTAAGACTCATACCAGCCACACCAATCACACCGTACAACTCGTGATATGAATCCCAGTTAACAGTATGAAACAACTGAGCCTCTCAACAGATGGCTCAACAATAACCCGATTTAGTTAACAATAACTATGTACAAGTATTGCAGATAAACCGCACTTGGGATGGGCGCCCAGCATCCACTACGGACTACGAGAAATAGAATTACCGGTGAGTAAATTCTTATTTTCTCTAACGTCCTAGTGGATGCTGGGAACTCCGAAAGGACCATGGGGATTATACCAAAGCTCCCAAACGGGCGGGAGAGTGCGGATGACTCTGCAGCACCGAATGAGAGAACTCCAGGTCCTCCTCAGCCAGGGTATCAAATTTGTAGAATTTTGCAAACGTGTTTGCCCCTGACCAAGTAGCTGCTCGGCAAAGTTGTAAAGCCGAGACCCCTCGGGCAGCAGCCCAAGATGAGCCCACCTTCCTAGTGGAATGGGCATTTACAGATTTTGGCTGTGGCAGGCCTGCCACAGAATGAGCAAGCTGAATTGTACTACAAATCCAGCGAGCAATAGTCTGCTTAGAAGCAGGAGCACCCAGCTTGTTGGGTGCATACAGGATAAACAGCGAGTCAGATTTTCTGACTCCAGCCGTCCTGGAAACATATATTTTCAGGGCCCTGACAACGTCTAGCAACTTGGAGTCCTCCAAGTCCCTAGTAGCCGCAGGCACCACAATAGGCTGGTTCAGGTGAAACGCTGACACCACCTTTGGGAGAAATTGGGGACGAGTCCTCAATTCTGCCCTATCCATATGGAAAATCAGATAAGGGCTTTTACATGATAAAGCCACCAATTCTGACACACGCCTGGCTGAAGCCAAAGCCAATAACATGACCACTTTCCACGTGAGATATTTCAGATCCACAGTTTTTAGTGGCTCAAACCAATGTGATTTTAAGAAACTCAACATCACGTTGAGATCCCAAGGTGCCACATGAGGCACAAATGGGGGCTGAATATGCAGCACTCCTTTCACAAATGTCTGAACTTCAGGTACTGAAGCTAGTTCTTTTTGAAAGAAAATCGACAGAGCCGAGATCTGTACTTTAATGGAGCCTAGTTTTAGGCCCATATTAACTCCTGCTTGCAGGAAATGCAGAAATCGACCTAGTTGAAATTCCTCTGTTGGGGCCTTTTCGGCCTCACACCATGCAACATACTTCCGCCATATGCGGTGATAATGATTTGCTGTAACCTCTTTTCTAGCTTTAATAAGCGTAGGAATTACTTCCTCCGGAATGCCCTTTTCCTTCAGGATCCGGCGTTCAACCGCCATGCCGTCAAACGCAGCCGCGGTAAGTCTTGGAACAGACAGGGCCCCTGCTGTAGCAGGTCTTGTCTGAGCGGCAGAGATCACGGGTCCTCTGAGATCATCTCTTGAAGTTCCGGGTACCACGCTCTTCTTGGCCAATCCGGAACCACGAGAATTGTGTTTACACCTCACTTTCTTATTATTCTCAATACCTTTGGTATGAGAGGTAGAGGAGGGAACACATAAACTGACTGGTACACCCACGGTGTCACTAGAGCGTCCACAGCTATCGCCTGAGGGTCTCTTGACCTGGCGCAATACCTCTCTAGTTTTTTGTTTAGGCGGGACGCCATCATGTCCACCTGTGGACGACCCCACTGATTTACAATCATTTGGAAGACTTCTGGATGAAGTCCCCACTCTCCCGGGTGGAGGTCGTGCCTGCTGAGAAAGTCTGCTTCCCAGTTGTCCACTCCCGGGATGAACACTGCTGACAGTGCTAGTACATGATTTTCCGCCCATCGGAGAATCCTTGTGGCTTCTGCCATTGCCATCCTGCTTCTTGTGCCGCCCTGTCGATTCACATGGGCGACTGCCGTGATGTTGTCTGACTGGATCAGCACCGGCTGGTGTAGGAGCAGGGATTTTGCTTGACTTAGGGCATTGTAAATGGCCCTTAGTTCCAGAATATTTATGTGAAGGGAAGTCTCCTGACTTGACCATAGACCTTGGAAGTTTCTTCCCCCTGGCATGGAACCTGCCGAATGGAATTGCTTCGTAAGAAGCTACCATCTTTCCCAGGACCCGCGTGCAGTGATGCACCGATACCTGTTTTGGTTTTAGGAGGTCTCTGACTAGAGAAGACAACTCCCTGGCTTTCTCCTCCGGGAGAAACACTTTTTTTTTTTTTTTTCTGGACTGTGTCCAGAATCATTCCCAGGAACATTAGACGTGTCGTCGGGACCAGCTGTGACTTTGGGATATTCAGAATCCAGCCGTGCTGGCGCAGCACTTCCTGAGATAGTGCTACTCCCACTAACAACTGTTCCTTGGATCGTGCCTTTATTAGGAGATCGTCCAAGTATGGGATAATTAAAACTCCCTTTTTTCGAAGGAGTATCATCATTTCCGCCATAACCTTGGTAAATACCCTCGGTGCCGTGGAGAGTCCAAACGGCAGCGTCTGGAATTGGTAATGGCAATCCTGTACCACAAATCTGAGGTACTCCTGGTGAGGATGGTAAATGGGGACATGCAGGTAAGCATCCTTGATGTCCAGGGATACCATGTAATCCCCCTCCTCCAGGCTTGCAATAACCGCCCTGAGCGATTCCATCTTGAACTTGAATTTTTTTATGTATGTGTTCAAGGATTTCAAATTTAAAATGGGTCTCACCGAACCGTCCGGTTTCGGCACCACAAATAGTGTGGAATAGTAACCCCGGCCTTGTTGAAGTAGGGGTACCTTGATTATCACCTGCTGGGAATACAGCTTGTGAATCGCTGCTAGCACCGCCTCCCTGTCTGAGGGAGCAATCGGCAAGGCAGATTTTAGGAACCGGTGGGGTGGAGCCGCCTCGAATTCCAGCTTGTACCCCTGAGATACTATTTGAAGGATCCAGGGATCCACCTGTGAGCGAGCCCACTGATCGCTGAATTTCATGAGGCGGGCCCCCACCGTACCTGGCTCCGCCTGTGGAGCCCCACCGTCATGCGGCGGACTTGGAAGAGGAAGCGGGGGAGGACTTTTGCTCCTGGGAACCTGCTGTTTGTTGCAGCCTTTTTCCCCTTTGCTGTGGAAACTAGGTCGGAGAGACCATCCCCAAATAATTCCTCCCCCTTATAAGGCAAAACTTCCATGTGCCTTTTGGAATCTGCATCTCCAGTCCACTGGCGAGTCCATAAGCATCTCCTAGCAGAGATGGACAATGCACTTATTTTAGATGCCAGCCGGCAGACTTCCCTCTGTGCATCTCTCATATATAAGACTGAGTCTTTGATATGGTCAATTGTTAGCAGAATCGTGTCTCTGTCTAGTGTGTCAATATTTTCTGACAGTTTATCCGACCACGCAGCGGCAGCACTGCACATCCATGCTGACGCAATAGCTGGTCTAAGTATAATGCCTGAGTGTGTATATACAGACTTCAGGATCGCCTCCTGCTTTCTATCAGCAGGTTCCGTAAGGGCGGCCGTATCCTGAGACGGTAGTGCCACCTTTTTAGACAAACGTGTGAGCGCGTTATCCACTCTAGGAGGTGTTTCCCAACGTTACCTATCCTCTGGCGGGAAAGGGAACGCCATTAGTACCTTCTTAGGAATTACCAATTTCTTATCAGGGGAAGCCCACGCTTCTTCACACACTTCATTTAATTCATCTGACGGGGGAAAAACTACAGGTAGTTTTTTCTCCCCAAACATAATACCCTTTTTTGTGGTACCTGGATGTAAATCAGAGATATTTAACACCTCTTTCATTGCCTCAATCATGCAGTGAATGGCCTTAATGGGCATTAAATTTGACTCCTCGTCGTCGACACTGGTGTCAGTATCCGTGTCGACATCTACTTGTGCCATCTGAGATAGCGGGCGTTTCAGAGCCCCTGATGACTTTTGAGACACCTGGACAGGCACGAGCTGAGAACTCGGCTGTCCCGCAGTCGGCATGTCGTCAAATTTCTTATGTAATGAGTCTATACGTGCACTCATTTCTTTCCATAAGCACATCCACTCAGGTGTCTGCCCCCCAGGGGGTGACATCCCTTCTAAAGGCATCTGCTCCGCCTCCACCTCATTATCCTCATCAAACATGTCGACACAGCCGTACCGACACACTCCACACACACAGGGAATGCTCAATATAGAGGACAGGACCCACAAAAGCCCTTTGGGGGGACAGAGTGAGAGTATGCCAGCACACACCAGAGCGCTATATAAGGCAGGGACTAACTGAGTTATGTCCCTTATAGCTGCTTTTTAATATAAACTATATACTGCGCCAAATTAAATGCCCCCCCTCTCTCTTTTTTACCCTTTTCTATAGAGTAGTCTGCAGGGGAGAGCCAGGGAGCTTCCTTCCAGCGGAACTGTGAGGGAAAAATGGCGCCCAGTGTGCTGAGGGAGATAGCTCCGCCCCTTTTCCGCGGCCTATTCTCCCGCTTTTTTCTGGATTCTGGCAGGGGTATTTACCTCATATATAGCCCCTGGGGCTATATATTGAGGTATTTTTGCCAGCCAAGGTGTTTTTATTGCTGCCTCAGGGCGCCCCCCCCCAGCGCCCTGCACCCTCAGTGACCGGAGTGTGAAGTGTGAGAGGAGCAATGGCGCACAGCTGCAGTGCTGTGCGCTACCTTGGTGAAGACTGATGTCTTCATGCCGCCGATTTTCCGGACCATCTTCTTGCTTCTGGCTCTGTAAGGGGGACGGCGGCGCGGCTCCGGGACCGAACATCAAGGCTGGGCCTGCGGTCGATCCCTCTGGAGCTAATGGTGTCCAGTAGCCTAAGAAGCCCAATCCGGCTGCAAGCAGGCGAGTTCGCTTCTTCTCCCCTTAGTCCCTCGCTGCAGTGAGCCTGTTGCCAGCAGGTCTCACTGAAAATAATAAACCTAAGTCTATTTCTTTCTAAGAGCTCAGGAGAGCCCCTAGTGTGCATCCAACCTCGGCCGGGCACAAAATCTAACTGAGGCTTGGAGGAGGGTCATAGTGGGAGGAGCCAGTGCACACCAGGTAGTCCTAAATCTTTCTAGAGTGCCCAGCCTCCTTCGGAGCCCGCTATTCCCCATGGTCCTTTCGGAGTTCCCAGCATCCACTAGAACGTTAGAGAAATCATATTTGGGAACGCAGCAGTACTACACATACTGTATATTTGAGTAGAACTATAATTTGACAGATACACTTAACCTGGGTATCCCATACAATTGCATATAGCTTTTATTTGTTTTTGTTCTTAAAGTTCTGTGTATTTACTGGAATTTATGCAAGAAAGCAAAGAGAAGTAAGCCTCTTTCGGGGGCACATTTACTGAGTAAATAAAAAAACTTATTAGGCATGTAGTAAAATATAGAGGGATGTACGAAATAGCTCCTCTGTATAACGTAACCAAATAAAAGTCACTTTCTCCTATAAATAGATGAAAGGCCTCTTGTTATGGGGGTTCATTCTGACCCGATCGCACGCTGCAGTTTATCGCAGCTGCGCGATTAGGACAGAACTGCGTATGCGCATGCAGGCAGAGGTGGTCGCTGGGCAGGGGGGGGTTTTGGCCGCCATTTCGTGGGCGCAGTCCGGCCAACGCAGACGTGGCCAGACCGTGCGGGGAGCGTGCCGCAGCGGCTGCGTGACATCACACGCAGCCGCTGCGGGCTGGGGAGCGACGAGTAGCTCCCGGCCAGCACGCTAAAGCTGTGCTGGCCGGGAGCTACTCCTAAAGTGCAAAAGCATCGCCGCTGTGCGATGCTTTTGCACTTCTGTGGGAGGATGGGGGGGCGGCACTGACATGCGGAGCTGGATAGCCCTGTGCTGGGTGTCCCCCCGCATGTCTATGGACATGATCGTAGCCATGCAAAATTTTGCATGGCTACGATCAACTCGGAATGACCCCCATTATTAGAGGTTATTAAGAGGCTGGTAGATCCATTAGACAGCACACACTGGGGGTAATTCCAAGTTGATAGCAGCAGGAAATTTTTTAGCAGTTGGGCAAAACCATGGGGGTCATTCCGAGTTGTTCGCGCGTTATTTTTTTTCTGCAACGGAGCGATTAGTCGCGAATGCGCATGCGCAATGTCCGCAGTGCGACTGCGCCAAGTAAATTTGCTATGCAGTTAGGAATTTTACTCACGGTTTTTTCTTCGTTCTGGTGATCGTAATGTGATTGACAGGAAGTGGGTGTTTCTGGGCGGAAACAGGCCGTTTTATGGGTGTGTGCGAAAAAACGCTACCGTTTCTGGGAAAAACGCGGGAGTGGCTGAAGAAACGGAGGAGTGTCTGGGCGAACGCTGGGTGTGTTTGTGACGTCAAACCAGGAACGACAAGCACTGAACTGATCGCAGATGCCGAGTAAGTTTGAAGCTACTCAGAAACTGCTAAGAGGTGTGTAATCGCAATTTTGAGAATCTTTCGTTCGCAATTTTACTATGCTAAGATTCACTCCCAGTAGGCGGCGGCTTAGCGTGTGCAAAGCTGCTAAAAGCAGCTTGCGAGCGAACAACTCAGAATGACCCCCCATGTGCACTGCAGGGGTGGCAGATATAACATTTGCAGAGAGAGTTAGATTTGGGTGGATTATTTTGTTTCTGTGCAGGGTAAATACTGGCTGCTTTATTTTTACACTGCAATTTAGATTGCAGATTGAACTCACCACACCCAAATCTCTCTCTCTCTCTGCACATGTTATATCTGCCTCCCCTGCAGTGCACATGGGGGGTAATTCCAAGTTGATCGCAGCAGGAAATTTTTTAGCAGTTGGGCAAAACCATGTGCACTGCAGGGGAGGCAGATATAACATGTGCAGAGAGAGTTAGATTTGGGTGTGGTGAGTTCAATCTGCAATCTAAATTGCAGTGTAAAAATAAAGCAGCCAGTATTTACGCTGCACAGAAATAAAATAACCCACCCAAATCTAACTCTCTCTGCACATGTTATATCTGTCCCCCCTGCAGTGCACATGGTTTTGCCCAACTGCTAAAAAATATCCTGCTGCGATCAACTTGGAATTACCCCCACTGTTCATTCCCTGCACCTAGCATCAGAGGAGTGTTTCATCGCTGACTGTTTTACTTCTGCATATCTCCACACAAGTATCTCTTTCAGCACTCTCTCACTGGGGGTCAGTGGTACTGCCACACTGCAATGTTATATAGATAACACAACAAGGTGGTATCTTACCACAGTCACTAATAGCAGAAATGCTACTTCCTTCTATCTAACACCAGCCAGTGTGCTCTCTCACCGTCCATTCACTGCAACTCTGCACATGGAGAGGGTTCACTACGGTATGCCAGCGGTCGGGCTCCCGGCGACCAGCATACCGGCGCCGGGAACCCGACCGCCGGCTTACCGACAGTGTGGCGAGCGCAAATGAGCCCCTTGCGGGATCGCTGCGCTCGCCACGCTACGCGCGCCACGCTACGCGCGCCACGCTATTTTATTCTCTCTCCAGGGGGGTCGTGGACCCCCACGAGGGAAAATAAGTGTCGGTATGCCGGCTGTCGGGATCCCAGCGCCGGTATACTGTGCGCCGGGATCCCGTCAGTCGGCATATTGAAGACCACCCCATGGAGAGGCAGTAGAAGCTGCTGGGGTTCTGATTTAGATCTGAATAGATGTTTATTTGTAGACTTGTTCTTGCTGCACTGGTACATTACTGTTATATCTGGATGGTAGACAATATATGTTGGAGAATGTATATGCAGTATTGACTTTCCTATCATTAGAGATTGCACTTGGAAATGTGTTATTTCTCTTACGTCCAAGAGGATGCTGGGGTCCAATTTAGTACCATGCGGTATAGACGGGACCACTAGGAGCCACTGGCACTTTAAGAATTTAATAGTGTGGGCTGGCCCCTCCCTCTATGGCCCTCCTACCAGACTCAGTTTAGAAAATGTGCCCGGAGGAGCCGGTCACAGCTAGGGGAGCTCCTAGGAGTTTTCTTAATTTTATTTTTTTATTAAAGTTTAGAGTTTGTTGTTTTACAGGGAGGCTGCTGGCAACAGCCTCCCTGCTTCGTGGGACTTAGGAGGGGGGGAGAAGGAACCAACTTAATAGAGAGTTAATGGTTCTCTATCTCCGCTGACAGGACACTGAGCTCCTGAGGGTGCTGATTGCAAGCCCACGAGGCGACCGCTCACTCCCACAGCACGGCCGCCACCCCTTAACAGAGCCAGAAGATAGAAGAGTGGTGAGTACGGCGCCGGCGTCCCAGTTAGCGGGTCGCCGGTGGGTATGGCGGCACAAGGGTTGGAGTGCAGCTCTGAGGGGCTGCGCTCCGGTATGGCTCAGCAACATCTTTACATGTAGACGCTGGAGGGGCGTCCTGACTCTGCAGATTAACCCTACACTGGTCATGGCGTTAACAGGGGCTAATCCCGCTGTTACCATATAAAATCCTCAGACCAGTTTAAATAATAAGTGAGGGAAGCCGCGGGGCTTCCCCTCAGAGCGGATCCAGCACTCACCAGCGTCATTCTCTCCCCGCAGATTACACAGAATGCTGACAGGGAGCGCTGCCCTCCACATAACTCCAATGCCTCACGGTACCAGGGTGTGTTGGACGGGACAGGATGGGAGGTGGGGGGGTGTTAGTGTGATAACAGTACTAACTGCTCTATTAAGGGTAGTTAGTTAGCTCCGGGCTTTTATCATAATAACTGCCTACAGGGGCACTGTGTGGCTGGCTCCTTCTACTCTGTGACTCTCTGAAGGTGCTCTGGTGGAAACTGTATCTGACTTTTTCGTGTGTGTGTAAAGTGTGTATATCTCACGTTACCATGTCTAAGGACTCTGTGTCCTGCGCTGCACTGTGTTTATCTTCTCCAGAGGAGTCTATTCCATGTACTCAGGACTGCAATATGCTTTCTCAGCCTTCTGAATCCAAACCCGCATGGGTGGATTCTTTAAGGGGAATGATATCCCAGATTTCAACGAAGATGTCACATACTGAGAAAGAGACAAAGTTGTTGAGGAAGACTGTGGAAGGGTTGCAATATCCGGCCCCCACTACTTCGTCCATAACCCCACCTACATACCCGCAAAAACGTCCACTTGCCCATGTAATGCAAGCTGACACGGATACCGACTCTGATACAGGAGACGGTGATGGGGATATGCAGGGGGGATGCATCCCTTGCTAAAGGGGTGCAACTAATGATTGAAGCCATTAGGGTTGTGTTACACATTACTAAGAAGGTACCTGAGCAGGAAGAAGAGACTTATTTTTCTGTATATAAGGCATCCTCGCTTACCTTCCCTTCTTCTAAGGAGTTAAACTCCTTGTTTGAAAAATCCTGGGAAAACCCAGAGAAAAAATTCCAAATTCCTAAAAGAATTCTCATTGCTTTTCCTTTCCCTGAAGAGGACAGGAAGAAGTGGGAAAACCCAGCTATAGTATACGCTTCTGTCTCTAGATTGTCTAACAGGTGGTCTTACCTGTCCCCGGTTCAACCGCCTTAAAGGAGTCGACTGACCGTAAGATTGAGACTACCCTCATATTACTGTACACTTCTACAGGCATGGCTTTAAGGCCCACTATTGCTTGTGCGTGGATTTCTAAAGCTATAGTAAAGTGGTCAGGCACATTCCTAGAGGAATTAGATTCTATTGATAGGAGTGATATTGACTTGTTTTTACGTCACTTACCGGATTCGACAGGTTTCATGGTGGAAGCCATGAAGGACGTTGGCCTGCTTAATGCAAGGGCTACTTTCATGGCAGTCTCGGCACGCAGAGGACTCTGGCTATGCCAATGGACTGCGGATGCGAAATCCAAGAAGAGCGTGGAAAATCTACCCTTCACAGGTCAGGCCCTGTTTGGGGAAGCACTGGATGCATGGATATCCATGGCAACTGCGGGTAAGTCAACCTTTCTTCCCTCCGCAGCCGCACCTGCTCGGAAAGCCTATCCTACGCCTGCACTGCATTCCTTTCGGACAGCAAAATTTAAAAAATCCAAGGGTCACCCCACCTTCTTTATAGGCGGTCGGGGAAAATCCAGAAAACCTGCACCAGCAGGTTCCCAGGAACAGAAACCAGGTTCTGCTTCCTCCAAGTCTTCGGCATGAAGGTGGACCTCACAGCCTGGGGATTGGTCAGATGGGAGCGAGACTAAAAGATTTCAGTCACGTCTGGGCAGCGGCGTGCCAAGACCCCTGGGTAAAAAAAATTGTTGCCCAGGGGTACAGACTGGAATTTCAGGTACTCCCACCTCACAGATTCTTCAAATCAGGCTTACCAGCTTTGCTGACAAAGTACAATTCTGCAGGAAGCCATTCAAAAATTGGTACACACAAATGTCATTGTTCCTGTTCCACCACACCTAAGAAACAGAGGTTATTACTCAAACCTGTTTGTGGTACCGAAGCCGGACAGTTCGGTAAGGCCAATATTGAACCTAAAGTCCTTGAACCCATACTTACAAGTTGTGAACAGTGATTATGCTGATGCGCTCCTTCCGTTATTTGTCTATAATGGTTGTTCTTAGTGGTAGTTCACTCAGCAATAGCTCAAGTAGTGACTTTAAACACTTACACCATAGATTTCTCTGTGGGTGGCAGCTCAGTTCCTTATATACCACTTGGTAGGTGGTTGTTTTGGGTAACCTGTAGAGACAATGGGGGAGGGAACAAGCGCCTAATAGTGTAGTAATTTAGGATAAAATAACAATGGTCGTATATGATGTTGGTAATACCCGTACCAGATTCTGTTAAGTATAACAGCTTGTAATCAAATCATTGGTGAAGCAGCTCCCCAAGCATGTATTCACTCTCCAAAAAAACACAAAGCATAGCAATAGTGTAATACAGTTGCGGTAATAAGGCCAACAGAGAAATGCTTATCTGTGTACCTCAAAATAGTATCAATCTCGCATGTAACCAGTTGAGACCCTTTAGGTGTAGGCTGTATGGTGGTGTTTCCGGTAATAATTCTGGGTTCTTGTTTCTCCAAATAAAAGAGAATACTACATAGTGTAATACTGTTGACACCAAGGTTATGCTACACAGATGACTATGGCCCTCATTCCGAGTTGTTCGCTCGCAAGCTGCTTTTAGCAGCATTGCACACGCTAAGCCGCCGCCTACTGGGAGTGAATCTTAGCTTAGCAGAATTGCGAACGAAAGATTCGCAATATTGCGAAAAGATTTCTCTGTGCAGTTTCTGAGTAGCTCGAGACTTACTCTTCCAGTGCGATCAGTTCAGTGCTGGTCGTTCCTGGTTTGACGTCACAAACACACCCAGCGTTCGCCCAGACACTCCCCCGTTTCTTCAGCCACTCCCGCGTTTTTTCCAGAAACGGCAGCGTTTTTTCACACACTCCCATAAAACGGGCAGTTTCCGCCCAGAAATACCCACTTCCTGTCAATCACACTCCGATCACCAGAACGAAGAAAAAACCTTGTAATGCCGTGAGTAAAATACCAAACTTCTTAGCAAATTTACTTGGCGCAGTCGCAGTGCGAACATTGCGCATGCGCAATTAGCGGAAAATCGCTGCGATGCGAAGAAAATTACCGAGCGAACAACTCGGAATGAGGGCCCATATGCGTACCTCTAATTAGTAAAAGTGACACTTGTAAAGGTATCTCCTCGGGTACAGGATTGTACACACTTGTATATCTCGGATCACCCCAAGTAGTGATCAGACAACGGTCTCCAGGTGTGGTGGATAATAACCAGAACACCACCTCGGTATTTTTGTATAAAATAACAGTAGTCAATTTATTCTACATACAATATACAGCAAAATTATAATCAGACTTAGAAAAGTACTTAACTTAAAAAGTTTTCCAAGTGTAGCTACTCAACGCATTTCACCAGTAAATGGCTTCCTCAGGAGTAAAGTTTGTGAGCCCAAAAGGTCTTTTTATACCTACACTATACTTACAAGTGTTCAAGTTCAAGATGGAGTCTCTGAGAGCGGTGGTCTCAGGTCTGGAGGAGGGGGAATTCCTGGTATCCCTGGATATCATGAATGCTTACCTTCACATTCCGATTTGGTCACCTCACCAGGACTATCTAAGGTTTGCGTTACAGGACTGTCACTACCAGTTCCAGGCCCTGCCATTTGGCCTCTCCACAGCACCGAGGGTTTTCACCAAGGTCATGGCAGAGATAATGCTCCTCCTCCGCAAGCAGGGAGTGAACATTATTCCATACCTGGACTATCTACTGATAAAGGCATCTTCCAGGGAGAGGCTGTTGCAGAGTATTGCTCTCTCAATTCAACTACTCCAGGATCATGGGTGGATCCTGAATCTTCCAAAGTCACATTTGGAACCGACAAGGAGACTACCTTTCCTTGGGATGATACTCGACACAGAGGTGCAGAGGGTGTTTCTACCAGTGGAGAAAGCATTGGTGATCCAATCAATGGTCCGGGATGTCTTGAAGCCAGCCCGGGTATCGGTTCATCGGTGCATTTCACTCCTCTGGTGGCTTTAAACTTCTCACCTGCTCGAGGGCCGCATGTTCTGGATTCAGAACTGGATCCTTCTAACCATGGATGCAAGAGGTTGGGGAGCAGTCACTCAGGGGGAAAACTTGCAAGGAAGGTGGTCCAGTCAGGAATCTCTCCTTCCAATAAATGTTCTGGAACTGAGGGCCATTTACAACGGCCTTCTACAAGTGGCACATCTTCTGCAAGATCAAGCCATTCAGGTTCAGTCGGACAACATCACAGCGGTGTTCTACATAAACAGGCAGGACGGAACGAAGAGCAGAGCTGCAATGTTAGAGGTAACAAAAATCCTCATCTGGGCAGAAAGACACGCTGTGGTGTTGTCGGCGATCTTCATTCCTGGAGTGGACAACTGGGAGGCATACTTCCTCAGCAGACATGATCTCCATCCAGGAGAATGGGGCTCCACCTGGAGGTATTCGCAGAAGTAACAAGCCGATGGGGAGTACCTCAAGTAGACATGATGGCCTCAACAAGAAGCTTCTGAGGTGGATGCCCTGGTAACTCCGTGGGTGTTCCGGTCGGTGTATGTGTTCCCTCCGCTTCCACTCATCCCAAGGATTCTCAAATTAGTAAAAAGAACAAGAGTTCAGGTGATCCTCATTGCTCCAGACTGGCCAAGATGAGCTTGGTACGCGGATCTTCTGGAATTATTGCTGGAGGGTCCGAGGCCTCTTCCTCTTTGCGAGGACCTTCTACAACAGGGGCCGCTTGCCTATCAAGACTTACCATGGCTACGTTTGATGGCAAGGAGGTTGAATGCCAGATCCTAGCTCGGAAGGGCATTCCAATCAGGGTCATTCCCACTCTGATCCAAGCTAGGAAGGGAGTAACGTCTAAGCATTACCATCAGATTTGGAAGAAGTATGTGTCTTGGTGTGAATCCAGGAAGTTGTGGTGGAGTTTCAACTTGGACGTTTTCTCCTCTTTCTGCAAACAGGTGTGGATGTGGGCCTACGCTTGGGCTCCATGAAGGTCCAGATTTCGGCCTTGTCCATTTTCTTCCAGAAACAATTGGCTGCTCTCCCTGAGATTCAGACATTCTTGAAAGAAGATCTGCACATTTAACCCCCCTTTGTGCCTCCTACGGCACCTTGGGATCTTAATGTGGTGCTGCAGTTCCTGCAATCAGATTGGTTTGAACCTTTGCAGGAAGTAGACGTAAAGTTTCTTACTTGGAAGGTGGTCACACTGTGGCATTGGCATCTGCAAGACGAGTGTCTGAATTGGGGGCAATATCACACGAGCCCCTACTTGATTTTCCATGAGGATAGGGCTGAGCTCAGAACGCGTCAGAAATTTCTTCCAAAGGTTGTTGTCTTTTCATATCAACCAACCTATTGTGGTGCCAGTGGCTACTGACACCTCGATTACCTCAACATCCTTGGATGTTGTGCGGGCTTTGAAAATATATGTGAAGCGAACTGCTCGTCACAGAAAGTCGGACGCATTATTTGTCCTTTATGATCCCAACAAAGATTGGGTGTCCTGCTTCTAAGCAGACGATTTCTCGCTGGATCAGGCTTACTATCCAGCATGCTTATTCTACAGCAGGCTTGCCGCTTCCAAAATCGGTTCAGGCCCACTCTACCCGTAAAGTGGGTTCTTCCTTGGCGGCTGCCCGGGGTGTCTCGGCTCTTGAGCTTTGCCGAGCAGCTACTTGGTCGGGGTCGAACACATTTGCTAAGTTCTACAAGTTCGATACTTTGGCCTCTGAGGACCTAAAGTTTGGTCAATCGGTTCTGCAGGAACCTCAGCACTCTCCCTCCCGTACTGGTAGCTTTGGTACATTCCCATGGTACTAAATTAGACCCCAGCATCCTCTAGGACGTAAGAGAAAATAGGATTTTATATACCTACCGGTAAATCCTTTTATCGTAGTCCGTAGAGGATGCTGGGCGCCCGCCCAGTGCTTCGATTTCCTGCATTGTTACTTGATTAAGTATTGTTGATTCAGCCATTGCTGAATCGGTTCACGTTGGTTAGCTTGGCTTTCCTTTTGTTATGTGTGAGCTGGTGTGAATCTCACCACTATCTGTGTATTTCCTTCTCTCGAAGTATGTCCGTCTCCTCTGGCACAGTTTCTAGACTGAGTCTGGTAGGAGGGGCATAGAGGGAGGGGCCAGCCCAACTATTAAACTCTTAATGTGTCAGTTGCTCCTAGTGGACCCATCTATACTCCATGGTACTAAATTGGACCCCAGCATCCTCTACGGACTACGAGAAAAGGATTTACCGGTAGGTATATAAAATCCTATTTTTACTTTTTGATGTTTACCTATACCACAGGTTCTCAAACTCGGTCCTCAGGACCCCACACGGTGCATGTTTTGCAGGTCTCCTCACAGAATTGCAAGTGAAATTATTAGTTTCACCTGTGGACCTTTTAAAATGTGTTAGTGAGTAATTAATACACCTGTGCACCTGCTGGGTTACCTGCAAAACATGCACTGTGTGGGGTCCTGAGGACCGAGTTTGAGAACCCCTGACCTATACCAAAGGTTCTCAAACCCGGTCCTCAAGGCACCCCAACGATCCAGGTTTTAGGTATATCCATGGCTCAGCAGTCAGCACAGATGGTTATATCAAATTGACTGAGGTGCTAATTAAGTCACCTGGATAAACGTAAAAACCTGGACCGTTGGTGTGCCTTGAGGACGGCGTTTGAGAACCTCTGACCTATACAGAGAACCCAAATATATACATCATACGAAAACAGGAGATATAATATATAAAAAAATAATTGGTGCCAGTACTTCTATAGACAGGATATTTACAGTATATGCCAGAATTTCTCTGAGAAATTTTTATCTATACTTTCACCTGACTTGTAACTAATGGATCTACCAACCTCTTAATTGCCCCTACTTTATATGATTGATAACAAGAAGAGGCCTTATCCATTTATTTATCTATCTATAGGAGAAAATTGACTTTGCTTTGGTTAGATTATAAAGAGATGCTATTTCGTACAGCCCTCTATATTTTACTACATATCTATTATAAGTTATTGTTTGATTAACTCAGTGAGGGTGCCCTCAAAGATGTTTACTTCTTTTTGTTTTTGGGTTTTTGCAAAAAAATAAATAAAACAAAACCCCCTGTTTTAAACCCAGGGGAGCACCAGCAACTCTTGTTTATTAACACAAGGGATCATTACCCAATATATACTCACCTAGGGCCTACAGTGATTCATGTTGGAATTGTACAGCCGCAAGGAAGTGTCTGCGTAATTCCTTAAATTTAAAATTCAAATACAGCAGGAGGCGTGTGTAGGTGAAAGCCGCCTCCTGCATGCATCTGCAAGATCCGAGTGCTGCGGCTCCGATCACCATCACGACCATCGGTCATGATTTGTGATGTTTCCAGGCACTGGTCAGCCTGCATAAGCTGAAGCTTACTCAGGTTGGCAGTCGGATCTGGACACCTGGATCTAGTAAGTCAGGCATGTCCAAACTGCGGCCCTCCAACTGTTGTGAAACTACATATCCCAGCATGCAGTGACACAGTTTTGCTGTCAGATAATGCTAAATCTGTGTCAGGGCATGCTGGGATGTGTAGTTTCACAACAGCTGGAGGGCCGCAGTTTGGACATGCCTGTAGTAAGTTCCTCAAAATGGAGGTGACACGCCATTCCTTTGAAGAACAGTGCCAAGTGTCGTCCCCGCTGACCCCTCAAACACTGCAACATGTCAGTCCTGGCACGCTGACAGGGTATTGCGACCCATTCTGCACATATGCACAGGATAGGTCTTGCGCCTGCGCAGCCCCCGCACCATCAGATTTATACGTAAACCATCGGGTTTACGTACTAATCTAAATTTGGCCCCTTGTTTTTGCACATTCATCAAACAAATTCATTTTACAATTTTCTAGTGCAGGATTAACATTCTTTTTACTATAGATACAGGTATTTGTTTGATCACTTTTGGGTTGCCCTTCATTAATGTATTTTCAGCTTTAGCAGAGCCATTCCTGTGGTTCACTTTATATGTCTGCATATGAAGGTAGGGGAAAGAGGATTTAAGCTGTCCAAGAACATTTTATAATATTCATACCTGTCCCAAAAATGTAATAGAAAGAATTGTATTTAAAAAATGCTGGTATGGAATATAATGAAGTATTACTTGGAAATTAATGCATGTAATTTCCAAAATAGTGCTGGTTTCCACATACAGTATGTAGCATGTAACCATAGATAATGCGTCCACCAAACTTACCTTGTTCTCAAGGAAAACAGAAAAGACTTGAGCCTTGCAGTACATAGTACATATTGTGACGACATGCGCCTATTTTTATAGGAAGCTCAAAGATCTGTAAGCCCAGGTGTGTGGAGTAGTAAACTGTTCGCCCTGTGACAGGAGAAGTTAGGTAGATTGGAGCATTTCTTGGCAAGAATGGGCATGGTACACTTGTGCTTCTGGTATTACGTGCATTTATGAAAGTGAGTGTGATTTATGGGTCTATTTATCATACTGTGGCAATAGTAAACGTTATATATTGCTGCTTTTTGACAGTGGTGTTTTGGCGCCTGTGTTATTTGTACAGTATAAGTGTGCTATGCTCTATCACCACTAGATGTCTCCCTTGTAATGTTAATATCCCAGTGAACACTGCTATGACGTGAGGTAGCTGGCTGTGTGTACTCTTCGGAAGCTTTGTGTTTTATTTGACAGGAGAGATTATACATCCCTAACCTATGTAGACATGTTTTTGTTTAACCGTAAACCACTAAGACTAAGGGGTGTATTATTTACTAAGCAATGGATTTTCCAATCCGTTGATTTTTGCTTGCCAGATGTAAAAGGACACTAATATGCTAATCAAGCCTGTTTTGAATTTACTATTTGCCCTTTAAATATGGTAAGCAAAATCTGTAAAAATTTAGGTTTTGAAAATCCATTGCTCATTAAATATACCCCTAAATTACACAAACATTATGTAACCAATATCAATTTCCATGACCTGTTGTATTTTAAATAGTTCTTTTCAGTAGCACATATGTGAAGTAGTTGCTTTTCAGAGCAGTAATGCAGAGTGGACACCCCAGTAGCTTTGTAAATAAATGAGTTTATTCAGACTGTGCTCTAAGCTATGGGGGGAAATGTAATAGCCTCCAATTTTATAAAGAGCTGCAGTTTTTACAGAAAGTTGAAAATGGATGTGTGGGAGAGAGGCTAAATTGGCAGAAATTACCTGTTTCAAAATATGAGTCACCATCCCAATTTGTTTCAGACTTTTGTATACAATTTGCCCATATAATAAGCACAGAGTTCACAAGTCACTGGAAATCACTGAACAATAGAGATGCCTCTGGCTGCAGGATAGCTGCAACTGCAATCAGTCCTGTCCTTTTAATGAAGAATGAAAATGCTGCGTTAAATATCTGTTTCTATAATAGGCAGAGCCGGATTAAGGCTATGGGGATACCCGGGGCACTTCAATGGCGGGGCCCCTAACAAGGAGGCAGACGAATTTCATATATATATATATATATATATATATATATATATATATATATATATTATATTGGATGTGGTGTAGACCTAATTATGCGCTATTTGTAAGCTACAAACCTTATGACGTACTCTCTGTTAGCTAGAGTACAGATAATAGAATACAAAAATACAGAATGTCAAAGGGAGCTGTTTGTGTTGATTATGTAATATACTCTTCCAGATTATGACCACAAAGGGATAAAAAACACTTGGTTTATTCACATATTATCTATGCACATTAAACTTAGGTGAACATAGATTACCATATAAAAATCAAATAGTAAACATATTTAAAATACAGATTCCAATTTTGCTGAAGACATGATATAATCAGTGTGTTCCATCCAATAGTATTTTATACAGGATGTCTGATGTTCTCACAGAAAAACCATACCCGACGCGTTTCGTCCCAAATGACTTCATCAGGGGTTCATGTCAATAAATATTGGAAGAGTTATGGGGGAAAGAAACCGATTTAGCGGTAATGTTCCCACAAGTAAATTCAAGGAATTAAAATCAAAACAAAATCACGCTGAGTGCACCAGTATTCACCATTGGTCCAGCCCTCATATAAGTGCAAATTGGGAGGTTGTGCGGCTGTATTCACTATCAGCTACAACCACACTTATAATGATCCGGCTTTGAATAATGACAGGCTCTCCTGAACAGCAGTGTCGCTGCTGTTCAGGAGAGCCTGTCATTATTCAAAGCCGGATCATTATAAGTGTGGTTGCAGCTGATAGTGAATACAGCAGCACAACCTCCCAATTTGCACTTATATGAGGGCTGGACCAATGGTGAATACTGGTTCACTCAGCGTGATTTTGTTTTGATTTTAATTCCTTGAATTTACTTGTGGGAACAACATTACCGCTAAATCGGTTTCTTTCCCCCATAACTCTTCCAATATTTATTGACATGAACCCCTGATGAAGTCCTTTGGGACGAAACGCGTCGGGTATGGTTTTTCTGTGAAAACATCAGACATCCTGTATAAAATACTATTGGATGGAACACACTGATTATATCATGTCTTCAGCAAAATTGGAATCTGTATTTTAAATATGTTTACTATTTGATTTTTATATGGTAATCTATGTTCACCTAAGTTTAATGTGCATAGATAATATGTGAATAAACCAAGTGTGTTTTTATCACTTTGTGGTCATAATCTGGAAGAGTATATTACATAATCAACACAAACAGCTCCCTTTGACATTCTGTATTTATATATATATATATATATATATATATATATACATACATACACACACACACACACACACACACACACACACACACACACACACACACACACACGCATATACAGTACAGGTTGAGTATCCCTTATCCAAAATGCTTGGGACCAGAGGTATTTTGGATATCGGATTTTTCCGTATTTTGGAATAATTGCATACCATAAGGAGATATCATGGTGATGGGACTTAAATATAAGCACAGAATGCTTTTATGTTACATATACACCTTATACACACAGCCTGAAGGTAATTTTAGACAATATTTTTTATAACTTAAACAAAGTGTGTCTATATTCACACAATTCATTTATGTTTCATATACACCTTATACACACAGCCTGGGGGTCATTTAATACAATATTTTTAATAACTTTGTGTATTAAACAAAGTTTGTGTACATTGAGCCATCAAAAAACAAAGGTTTCCCTATCTCACTCTCACTCAAAAAAGTCCGTATTTATTTCGGAATATTTGGATATGGGATACTCAACCTGTATATGTTTACACACATATATATATATATATATATGATGTAGTTAGGTGACCGGCGGTCAGGAGACCGCTGGCCACAATACCAACGCTCAGAGCCGGATTAAGGCTCTGGGGGGCCTGGGGCACTTCAGAGAGCGAGGCCCCTAATTAAAAGGCAGGCAGCTGATTATATATATATATATATATATACATACACACATGTATACATACATACACATATAAATGCAAATACATATATACACACGCATATACAGTATGTTTACATATACTGTATATGCACACACAGATATATACACAGATATAGATATATACACAGATATAGATATATACAGATTATATATACTAACAAACATTTATGCACATATGTATAGACACAAACGTGACGTGAGGTATAATAATACAGCCAACCAGCCTTACTTTTGCTGGCAGGCTGCTGTAGCACAGGAGACAGGAGAGTGAGTGTTCGTTCCTCTCCTTCTCCAAACACCGCTCCGTACTGCTGCCATTCCCTACATTACATTCTCTCATACAGCCTGCGTGCTCAGACGGTGACTGAGCCGCAGGCTGTTACACTATTGGACAGCTGAGCCGTCGCTCAGCTGTCCTGTACTGATAGGCGGCGCCGGCGCCACGGCTCAGGTGTTAGGTTGCCAGGGCAACCAAACGGGAGCCGGGAATGCAGCAGAGCGCCGCAGATCGGTAAGAGCTCCGATCTGCGGCGGAGGGCCCTTTTAGGAAGGGGGGCCCGGGGTACATACCCCCCGGGCCCCCCCCCCTTAATCCTGCTCTGCCGACGCTGGGATCCTGACCCCTAACAATCCCGATAGTCGGCATGCCGACTAACAGGGATTATTCCCACTCGTGGGTGTCCACGACACCCATAGAGTGGGAATAGAACCTGTCTCACCACCGAGCCCGCAGTGTGGCGAGCGCAGCTTCGTTGCGCTGGCCCCCGGCCATCTCCAAGCCAGGATCCCGGCATCGGTATGGTGACCGGCGGTCTCCTGACCGCCGGTCACACATATACATACACACACACACACACACACACACACACACACACACACACACATATATATACATATATATATATATATATATATATATATATAGTGTATATATATAGTGATTTATGTTAGACTTACCATAGTTAAATCTCTTTCTGCGAGGTACACTGGATTCCACAGGGAGTACATCTGGGGTGTAGAGTTGGATCTTGATCCGAGGCACCAACAGACTAAAGCTTTGACTGTTCCCAGGACGCACTGCACCGCCTCCTCTATAACCCCGCCTCCGGGCACTGGAGCTCAGTATCGTTAACCAGTCCAATGCAGAATCAGGTAAAAGAGACGGTAGATGTTAGTCACATAAAACCACATTCTCGCGACAGGAGAAGGGACCAGCAGCTAATGCCACACAAACCCAAAGAAGCTAAGTGCGTCAGGGTGGGCACCCTGTGGAATCCAGTGTACCTCACAGAAAGCGATTTAACTATGGTAAGTCTACCATAAATCTCCTTTTCTGCAGCGGGGTACACTGGGATTCCACAGGGAATACATCGGGGATGTTCTAAAGCAGTTCCTCATGGGAGGGGACACACCGTAGCGGGCACAAGAACCCGGCGTCCAAAACAAGCATCCTGGTAGGCGGAAGTATCAAAGGCATAGAAACTAATGAGTGTTCACGGAGGACCAGGTAGCCACCTTGCACAATTGTTCAGCGGACGCACCACGGCGGGACACCTAAGAAGGTCCAACAGACAGAGTAGACTGGGCTTTTATAACAGCAGGAGCTGGAAGACCAGCCTGCGCATAAGCTTGTGCAATAACCATTCTAATCCATCTGGCCAAGGTTTACTTATTCGCAGGCCAGCTACGTTTGTGAAAACCAAAAAGGGAATCTGACCTCCGGATAGAGGCAGTCCTCTCCACATAGATAAGTAGAGCCCGTACCACATCCAAAGACCGTTCTTTGGAAGACAAACCAGAAGAGATAAAAGCCAGAACCACAATCTCTTGGTTAAGATGGAAAGAAGATACCACTTTAAGTAGATTACTGGGGCGAGTCCGAAGAACTGCCCGGTCATGGTGAAAATCAAAAAGGGTGTACAACAGGACAAAACGCCTAAGTCATACACCTTCCTTATAGAGGTAATAGCCAGCAGAAACACGACCTTAAGTGTAAGGCATTTAAGGTCCACAGACTCAAGAGGTTCAAATGGAGACTTGCAGGGCATTTAAGACAACATACAGATCCCATGGAGCCACAGGAGGGACATAGGGAGGCTGAATCTGTAAAACACCCTGAGTGAAAGTATGAACATCATGAATAGATGTTGCAGAAAAGCCTTGTTGCAGAAAAGCCAAAAGCCTGTAAGTTCTGAACGAATAGGCATCATAATTCTTAGTAGCACATCATGTGAAGTAAGAGTACCAGACCCTGTAATAAATCAGTGCAGAAGCCGGTTTGCGGGCCTTCAACATAGTTTGAATAACCGCCTCGGAGAATCCTTTGGCCCTCAGGAGTGAAGCTTCAAGAGCTACACCATCAAAGCCAGTCTGGCCAGGTCCGGATAGACACAAGGGCCCTGAACGAGGAGGTCTGGGCGTTGAGGAAGTAGAAGAGGACGCTCTATCGATATACCTTGCAGGTCTGAGAACCAATGCAGTCTGTGTCACGCTGGCATGACTAGAAGTAGCATTCCTCTTTCTTGCTTGAACTTCCGTAGTATCCTGGGCAGGAGTGACACCGGAGGGAACATGTATGGCAGCCGAAATTTCCACGGAATTGCCAGTGTATCCACGAATGCTGCTTGAGGATCCCTTGTCCTTGATCCGAAGACCGGAACCTTGTGATTGTGTCAAGATGCCATCAGGTCTACATCTGGTAGGCCCCACTTGTCCACTAGGAGTTGAAAGACTTCCGGATGAAGACTCCACTCTCCGGCGTGAACGTCCTGACGACTGAGGATATCCGTTTCCCAGTTGAGGACTCCGGGAATGAACACTGCCGATATTGCTGGCAGATGGTGTTCCGCCCAACGGAGGATTTTTGATACTTCCAACATTGCTGCCTTGATGATTTATGTACGCCACCGTGGTGGCGTTGTCTGATTGTACTTGAACAGGCCTGTTCTGTACCAGAGGCAGGGCAAGCATCAATGCATTGAACATTGCCCGCAATTCCAGAATGTTTATCGGGAGGAGAGATTCCCCCCTGGTCCACCAACCCTGCAGACTGGCGTCCATTGTCAGGAGGACCCAGTTGGAGATCGAGAAGGGACGGCCCCTGATCAACTGTTAGTCCTGTAGCCACCAGCTCAGTGACAGACGAACCTCTGGAGTCAAGGAGATCATTTGAGACCTGATCCGATGGGGCAGGCTGTCCCACTTGGAAAGGATTAACCTCTGCAGAGGGCGGAAATGAAATTCAGCGTACTCTACCATGTCGAAAGCCGACACCAGTACTTGCATCGCCGAGTGTATCGACACTCTTGGGCGAGAGAGGAAGTAACTGATCCTGTCCTGAAGCTTCAGGAATTTCTCTGGAGACAGGAACAATCTCTGGCTGTGTGTGTCCAGCAGTGACCCCAGGTGCACCATTCTCCGAGCAGGGACCAGTGAGGACTTTTTCCAGTTGATGAGCCACCCGTGGGCCAGATGACTGAGGAGAAAATCTTGGGCGTTCACCAGGATCAGCAAGTCATCCAGATACGGCAGGATCCTGATTCACTGACGGCGGAAAAAGGCCGTCATCATGGCCATGACGTTGGTGAAGATCAGAGAGGCCGTGGCCAGTCCAAATGGCAGAGCCTGGAACTGATAATGGAGGTTGCCAATAGCAAACCACAGATATTGTTGATGTGAGATGGCAATAGGTATATGCAGGTAAGCATCCTGTATGTCCAGGGATACCATATAGTCGTCGGGTTCCATGGCCAGTACAATAGAACGCAGAGTTTCCTATACGGAATTTGGACACTCTCACAAATTTGTTCAATGTTTTGAGGTTGAGTATAGGCCGGAAGGACCCATTTGGCTTCGGAACTAGAAACAGGGTCGAATAGTATCCCCTGCCTCTCTGGGACAGGAGGGATTGCACAACCAAGTGTAGAACTTGTGCTTTCAACGGATCTAAAGGGATAACCATCGAGCAGAACTGGCAAGGGGGCCGTCTCTTGAATGAGATTGCGTACCCGTGAGAGAGAACTTCCCGCACCCAGGCGTCCAAAGTGGTGTTTAACCAGGCCTGGGCGAACTGCCTCCCACCCTGGGGGCCCAGGATTGTTTAGGTTTGGGCTTAGTGGATTTGGAAGTATGCGTCTGTCTCGGGTATGACTGACCCTTTGCCTTCCCTGGAGGTCGAAAGGAATGAAAAGTGGTACACTTTGCCTTTGGTGCAGAAGGATTAGTACTTGGGAGTCTTAGCAGTTGCCAAGTCAGTCACAACCTTATTCAGATCCTCCCCAAAAAGGATGTCTCCCTTTAGAGGGGGCACCTCCAAGGTCTTTTTGGAGTCTAGGTCCACCTTCCAGGACCTCAACCACAGAATTCGATGAGCCAGTATAGACGTAGTAGACGCCTTGGCAGCCATTACTCCTGCCTCAGAGACCGCCTCCTGAATATAGTGGGAGGCTGTGGTAATATGAGACAGATATTGTCTGGCAGTGTCAGAAATATCCTGAGGTAGCTCATTCTCAATTGCCTGAACCCATGCTTCAATTCCTTTTGCAGCCCCGGAGGCTGCCATACTGGGTCTATGTACAGCACCAGTAAGAGAGTAAATAGACTTCAGGAATCCCTCCACACACTTATCCGTCGGTTCCTTCAGTGAGGTGACAGTGGTGACAGGCAGAGTAGATAACACCACAAGATGGGCAACATGAGAGTCCACCGGCGGTGGAGTTTCCCACTTGTTTCTCAACTCCGCAGGGATAGGATAATGAGCTAGCATCTTTTTAGACAGGGAAAATTTATTTCCTGGAGACGACCGGGATTCCTAACGTATGTCAATTAAATGGTCAGAATGTGGTAAGACTACTTTAGTAACCTTCTGACGTTTGAACTTATCAGGTTTCTTAGACGCAGTAGTGGGGTCGATCTCATCAATTTGGAGAATCAGCTTAATAGCCTCCACTAGGTCAGGAACATCAACCTTGGTTGTAGATTCCTCATCAGAAGTGACTGTATCAGTGTCTGACGGATCAGTATATTTCCCATCCTCAGCAGAAGAATTATCCGAAATATTAGTGGATTATGAGGAAGAAATGGCCCGCTTAGATGACCCGTTGATCCCAGAGTGGCATGGAGTAGACTTTTGTCTAACCAAAGATTGATTTAATTGTTGTAACTGGGTAGACAGAGTTTCCGCCCAGGGAGGATTAACTACAGGGACAATATGTGGCTGCAATGGCACAGGAGGTCCTATAGGGGGCGTAAGACGTGTCACAAGCGTATTCAGTATACTTGAGAACGCTGGCCAAGGTGGTTCCTGATTGGCCACTAGTGCCGCAGGCTGACTGGGAGATGTATGGCACCCAGTGCCTGAACCATCAGCTAAAACTTCCCCCTCAGGTAAATCCGTGGTGCCAGCACTGCAGGATGCAGAAGCATCCGCGGATTTCCCGCCCTGTGTGGAAGACATTATAGGGAATGCAGCCTTAGAGCGTAACAGTACAATATAGCCAGACAAACAATACCTGCAAATAACCCCCTGATTTATGTGACAGTAAATACAGGGCACAAACAGAGGATTAAAGCGGTATGAGGTGACTGAAATACACAGTAAAAAAATCCAAACAGTATATACTGTGTAGCAATATATATATATATATATGTGTATATATATGTGTGTATATATATATATATATATATATATATATATATATATATACTATATATTTGCCCAGATCTGTGACTTTGTGATTCATTTGCTAACGCTGGGCGGAGTCACAATGCTGGGCGGAGTCAAGTCACAGATCTGCCCAAATATATAGGAGAGAATAGGAGTACACACTGGCCAAATATATAGGAGAAAATAGGAGAACATTTAACAGTACATGGTGATAACAGTACATACATAGTGAGCGCAGGAGAGACAGCAGCAGCAGGTTAAAGCTCCGTATAAGCACCACCCACAGCCGTCAGCTATTGGACACATGTTAAAGCTCTGTACAAGCACCGCCCCTACCCACCAGCTATTGGACACATGTTAAAGCTTCATACAAGCACCGCCCCCAGCCACCAGCTATTGGACACATGGCTGAGGAGTGCGCTGTGATTGGCCACCAATGCAACTAGCACCTGGGTCCCCGCTCACACAGGGAGACGCTGGCGGACACTACAATGCCAGGCGCCGGAGAGTGCAGTAAGATGCCTGTGCGCTCCGTCCCCTGGCAGTGAGCCCCGCTTCGTACCCGCCCTCATCCCGCGTCCCCGCTATATGTAGGGAGTTGGGGATGCTCTGTACCACGGGGGCAGCAGCAGTAGCTACATCCCATCACACCCACGGGTGGCCAATCACAGCGCACCCTTCAGCATGTGTCCAATGGCTGGCGCCTGGAGGCGGTGCTTGTATGTCGCGTTAACATGCTGCTGCTGCTGCCTTTCCTGCGCTCACTATGTATGTACTGTTATTACAATGTACTGTTATGTGTTCTCCTATACTCTCCTATATATTTGGCCAGTGTGTACTCCTATTCTCTCCTATATATTTGGCCAGTGTGTTCTCCTATTCTCTCCTATATATTTGGCCAGTGTGTTCTCCTATTCTCTCCTATATATTTGGCTAGTGTGTTCTCTTATTCTCTCCTATATATTTGGCCAGTGTGTTCTCCTATTTTCTCCTATGCTTCTCCTATATATTTGGCCAGATCTGTAACTTGACTCCGCCCAGCATTGTGACTCCACCCAGCTTTAGCAATGAGTCACAAAGTCACAGATCTGTCCTAATATATAGGAGATACCTACCTCCATCCCACCCACAGCAAACCCACGGCTGCCCCTACACCACCTACAGACCCCCTCGACCATCCACTGCAGCCCCTACACCTCCCCCACTCAATGAAACCCAGCCCCTCACCCGCCACCACAGGACCCCCAACACCACCTGCAAGCACACCTACCCCTTACCCACCCACAACGCTTCCAGAACCCCTCCCACATCCACGAGAGCCTTGCACCGAGCCCTCCCCCACCCCCTCCAACGCTACCCCACCCACATCGCATGCAGACCCCATCAACCACCCCCAGTCCCCTGCTCCTCCCCCACCCACACCACCTCCCGCCCCCCTCTCCTATCCGCACACACTCCCGGCATCCGCCCCTCCTCCACCCACAGACACCCTCCCCCATACACAGTCACCCCTGCACCCGCTACATGCTGTACATCATGCCCTGCAGCCACTGTTCACACCCACTAAAGGGCCTACGCCCCCTTCACCATCAAACGCACTTTCGTTGTGCACTATTTACCCACTCACACAACTAAGTGCAGGGGTTACGGGGGCATAGCCCCTTCCGACGGTGTGAAGAGCGCCCGTAGGGCGCGATGAATCACCTAGTATATATATATATGTGTATATATATATATATATATATATATATGAGACCCTGATGCACCTAGCCCCCCAGGGTACAGAATATAGTGATAGTAAGAAGTGTGATACACGAGAATGAAATCCACACAGCAGCTACAGGCACACTCAGTCACAGGTACAATGCAGAAATTATTACAGATAAACAATAAAACTGCACTGGACTAGTACAATTACATATAGATATGTGTGCAGGTGCGGTGCTAGAGTGTTTGCGCCCCCCTGCAAATGATAAATTTGCGCCCTCCCATCCATAAAAAAGGATGATTCATATTACACCACATAGTATTCACGTTACGCCACACAGTACTATCCCTTATACACAATGGGGGTCATTCTGAGTTGATCGCTAGCTGATCAGGCTAAAAAATGGCAGTTCTGCGCATGCGGCACAATGCGCACGCGCGACGTACGGGCACAACGAACATTGTAGATTTGCACAGGGTCTAGCGATGCATTTCAGTCGCACTGCTTGCCGCAGAGTGATTGAGATGAAGTGGGCGTTTCTGGGTGGCAACTGACCATTTTCAGGGAGTGTGCGGAAAAACGCAGGCGTGCCAGGAAAAACGCAGGCTTGCCTGGCCGAATGCTGGGCGGGTTTGTGACGTCAAATCCGGAACTGAATAGTCTGAAATGATCGCAAGCGCTGAGTAGGTTTTGAGCTACTCTGAAACTGCACAAATTTTTTTTGCAGGCGCTCTGCGATACAACCGTTCGCACATCTGCTAAGCTAAAAATACACTCCCAGTGAGTGGCGGCATAGTGTTTGCACGGCTGCTAAAACTAGCTAGCGAGCAATCAACTCGAAATGACCCCCAATGTCCACAGTAGTGCCTCTTATCAGAGGTGTAGCTAGGTGCCATGGTGCCCGGAGCAAGAGTATGTTTCAGTGCCACCTCCTCTGTACTGAATTGGGGGCATGTTACATTTGAAAAGAAAAATATATTTTAAATTGGTGACAGGGGCAGTTCTAGACCTTGAGGAGCTCAGGGCAAAAATGTCATTTGCTGCCCGCCACTCTTAATATAGGGACAGTGCGCGTTGTGGGCATGCGCAAAAATATAGGGGCCACAGAATAGTACCAATTCACATTACATCTCACAGTTGTGTCCATTAATCACATTACACCACACAGTACTGTCCGTTATTCACATTACACCACACAGTAGTGTCCGTAATTCACATTACACCACACAGTAGTGTCCGTAATTCACATTACACCTCACAGTAGTGTCCGTTATTCACATTACCCCTCACAGTAGTGTCCGTTATTCACATTACACCGAACATAAGTGTCCGTTATTCACATCACACCTCACAGTACTGTCCGTTATTCACATTACACTTCACAGTACTGTCCGTTAGTCACATTACACCATACAGTTGTGTCCGTTATTCACATTACATCGCACAGTAGCATCCATTAGTCACATTACACCATACAGTAGTGTCCGTTATTCACATTACACCTCACAGTCGTGTCCGTTATTCACATTACACCTCATAGTAGTGTCCGTTATTCACATTACACCACACAGTACTGTCCGTTATTCACATTACACCTCACAGTACCGTCCGTAATTCACATTACACCACACAGTAGTGTCCGTAATTCACATTACACCTCACAGTAGTGTCCGTTATTCACATTACACCGAACATAAGTGTCCGTTATTCACATTACACCTCACAGTACTGTCCGTTATTCACATTACACCTCACAGTACTGTCCATTAGTCACATTACACCATACAGTAGTGTCCGTTATTCACATTACACCGCACAGTAGCATCCATTAGTCACATTACACCGCACTGTAGCATCCATTAGTCACATTACACCATACAGTAGTGTCCGTTATTCACATTACACCTCACAGTCGTGTCCGTTATTCACATTACACCTCATAGTAGTGTCCGTTATTCACATTACACCACACAGTACTGTCCATTATTCACATTACACCTCACAGTACCGTCCGTTATTCACATTACACCATACAGTAGTGTCCGTTATTCACATTACACCCCACAGTAGCATCCATTAGTCACATTACACCATACAGTAGTGTACGTTATTCACATTACACCATACAGTAGTGTCCATTATTCACATTACACCTCACAGTAGTGTCCGTTATTCACATTACACCACACAGTAGTGTCCGTTATTCACATCACACCACACAGTAGCGTCCGTTATTCACATTATGCTGCACAGTAGCATCCGTTAGTCACATTACACTGCACAGCAGTACCCTTATACACGTTAGGCCACACAGGAGAGCACCTTATACACATTATGTGGCCAGGTAGAGCCCATTATACATATTATGCCAGGTACATCCCTCATTCCCTCCACAGCACTGCCCCAGTACCTGCAGGAGGTCACAACTCCGGCACTGCTCCTCCTCTGCCTTCTCCTCCTCATGTCTCTCAGAGGCGCCATTACCCCTGCAGCAGCAGCTCTGTAGGATGACGGCAGTGATGCCGAGAGGGAGGGAGGGAATGGGTACTAAATACTTGGGCCATGGACTGATGGAGGGCCCGGAGGGGGATCTGGTCCACCGCACTCCCTACCCCCTTCCTCCTTACTGGGCAGCAGCATAAGCACTCATCTTGGAAGCACAGCACATGCTGCAGTGTGCTGTGCTGCAGTGAGGCTGCTGCTACTGCTGAGCCTCTGCCTGTTCGGGTAGTGGGGGGAAGTGATCACACTCCCCCTTCAAATTGACTCTGGCTGCGGGGGATCAGGGCCCCCCCTGGACCCCTACACCCTGCTTGGCAGCTATCTGGGGAAGGATGGGGGAGAGAGCCGCGCTACATGCTGCCAGCGCCGCTACCTGTCATCCAGAGTGACAGGCGCAGCGGCAGCTGGCATCAGTGGGGATGCAGAGCAGGATGGTGCCTCCCTTCAGCAAGGCGCCTCCGTGCACTGTATGCCCTTGCTGAGCGGGTAGCGCTGGCTCTGTATGTATGCATATAGATATAACAATGCACAGTAAATACTGGATGTATATCACAGAATACTTGTACTAAATATTCATATAGCAGTACACTTGTTCTTAACTAACACTGTCTAAAATGACATGTAGAATACTTAAGTGCCTGTAAATGCACAGCGCTGATGAGACAGGCAGCTTTACAGAGGAGACAGTGCCCTGCAGTCCCAGAGATCAGCCCAGCTAATTGTGGAAAGATGGCGCCAAAATCTCTGTCAGGGAGTGAGGGAGAGTGAAATGCAGCTCCATGTTGGGAACACCAGCAGTAGATGGTGCCCGGAGCTGGGGGAGGGGCTACAGACCAGCGCCTTATCCCCTATGCTGGTCCTCACCACCGGGTACTGTGGAGCCTATGTAAAATGGATTTTAGTAAATCTGACCTGTGCTCCCTGCCCTGGTGGATATAGTGGGGTCCCTGTGCAGTACAGTGTCCATACCAGTGGCACAGCCCATCTCCTTGGACCGCGACCGAACCGCGATTTACCGGCGGGTCCCACCTGGGGGGACCCTCTTATCAGGGATGTACAGTCAGGGGAGGCAGTGCCTCCCCTGTCATTCTCCCCTGTCATAAATGATTACAATAATATAAAGAACATACTTATGACACATATTCTGTGTCCTAAGTATATGCTTTATATTATTGTATCATTTCTACATTTGAAAACAGGTCGGTGCCTCCTGTGCATAATGGCAAAGAGCCGGAAGCGGGGGGTGGGCAGGGGGCGCGACCAAGGACAGGGCTGTAAAAAGCCCATTAAAAAAACCAAGATAAGCGGTACCAGTGTAAGTGCCTCAGTGACAGGGGCGTGCTTTCAGCCCATATGAAAGCACGCCCCTGTTACTGATGCAAATATGATTGGGCACTAGAAGTTGAGCTCACCCGCTGGCCGCTTCCGTTCCTCCGGCCAGACCCTCTGCAGCTCTGCCGAAGAGAGCCTGGCGGCCTCTGCTCCCCTGGCCTCTCCTGACTAGCGGTTGCGTAGAGCGATGGGCGCTGGTGAATTCACCCCTGCTCAGCACCGCTTATCACCCGCTCACCGCCGGCGCCGCTCAGCAAGCTTCCCTCACCGCTGATGCCGCTCATCCCCCCCCTTCCCCGGCTCACCAATGGTCCGGCACATCACCCTTCCCCCCCGCTCACCGATGGTCCCGCACATCACCATCCCCTGCTCACAGATGGGCGCCGCTCACCCCCCCCCCCCCCCCCTCCCGGCTCACCGATGGTCCCACACATCGCTCCCCACACAACCCCGCTCACCGCTGGGTGCCGCTCATCAAGACCCCGCTGCTCACCGCTGGGTGCAGCTCACCTCTCACCACCCCCAGGCACACACCTCCTCACCCATGGCTCACAGGCAGACACCCCCCCGCTCATCAACCACAGCTCACCTCTCATCACCCCCAGGCACCCCCCCCCCCCCCACAGCTCACAGACAGCCCCCGCTCATCACCCACAGCCCCCAGGCAACCCCCCTCCGCTCATCACCCACAGCTCACCTCTCATATAACCCCCAGGCACCCCCCCCCCCCCCCTGCTCATCACCCACAGCTCACCTCTCATCACCCCCAGGCACCCCCCCCCCTGCTCATCACCCACAGCTCACCTCTCATATAACCCCCAGGCACCCCCTCCCTGCTCATCACCCACAGCTCACCTCTCATCAACCCCAGGCACCCCCCCGCGCTCATCACCCTCAGCTCACCTCTCATCACCCCCAGGCACCCCACCTGCTCATCACCCACAGCTCACCTCTCATCACCCCCCCCCAGGCAGGCACCCCCCCTTCCCCTGCTCATCCCCCACAGCTCACCAATCATCACCCCCAGCACCCCCCTTCCCCGCCGATCAACAAAGCTGCTCACTGCTTATCACCCCCCCTCATCACCCCCAGTTCAGCGCAGCTCCCTGCTCATATTCCCCCCCCCCCCACTGCTGCCCAACGTTCACCTGACAGCTAAGCTGAGCTGTCAGCTGGAGAGAGCACAGGGGAAGCTGTAATGCCGGGCCCGGGGCTTCACTGACTCTATCCTGCGCTCACCCCCCTGCTGGCGGCTCATTGAATGTCGGCTGGGGGAAGCTGCAGTGCTGTGCCTGGGGCTCCGCTGAGAGTGCTGCGCTCACCCCCGCTGGCGACTCATGTGATGTCTGTATACACCACATGAGCTGCCAGTGGGGGTGAGCGCAGCATAGTCATTCACCAGATGAGCCACCAGCAGGGTTGAGCGAGTGACTACAAGGACCTGTATATGGCCCGGTTGCCCCATGGGTGCTCATCATTTTCCGTGGGTGCATGCTATTTTGCCTACTCTCCCCTCAGCTCCATCCTTCCCCCCAAGCAGCTCTTCCGTAGTGTAACGTGTATAAGCGGCTATCCTGTGGTGTAACGTGTATAAGCGCCTCTACTGTGGTGTAACGTGTATAACCGGCTCTTCTGTGGTGTACTGTGTATAAGCGTCTCTTCTGTGGTGTGACGTGTATAAGCGTCTCTTCTGTGGTGTAACGTGTATAACCGGCTCTTCTGTGGTGTAACGTGTATAACCGGCTCTTCTGTGGTGTGACGTGTATAAGCGTCTCTTCTGTGGTGTAACGTGTATAAGCGTCTCTTCTGTGGTGTAACGTGTATAAGCTGCTCTACTGTGGTGTATCATTTATAAAGGGATCTTCTGTGGTGTAACGTGTATAAGCGTCTCTTCTGTGGTGTGACTTGTTTAAGCGTCTCTTCTGTGGTGTGACGTGTATAAGCGTCTCTTCTGTGGTGTAACGTGTATAACCGGCTCTTCTGTGGTGTATCGTGTATAAGCGGCTCTTCTGTGGTGTAACGTGTATAAGCGTCTCTTCTGTGGTGTGACTTGTATAAGCGTCTCTTCTGTGGTGTGACTTGTATAAGCGTCTCTTCTGTGGTGTATCGTGTATAAGCAGCTCTTCTGTGGTGTACCGCTCCTGATAGGCTGCCGGTCCGCAGCAGATTTGAAATAGTAGCGCCGCAGTCATAGGAGCCGCAGTGCCGCCAACCACAGACTCCTCCTCGCTACACCTCCGCCACCCTCAGCCGCCCTCAGTCCTTCTCTGCACCTTTGCAACCTCCGCACCATGCCGACCACAGCCTCCTCATCCACTGCACCGCAGACAACAGCATCCTCAGCACCGCTGATACTAAAGAGGTAATCTTACCCTGCTGCCTTTCTCTCTCCCTAGTCCCTACTGTATGCCCTTGCTGTCCCTTTCTCTCGCTCTCCCAGTCCTTCTGTCACTTTCCCTGTCGCTCTCTGTCACTCTCCCTGTCCCTATGTCCCTGCTGTCACTTTCCCTGTCCCTCTTTCACTCTCCCTGTCCCTGCTGTCACTCTCCCTGAATTTTTTCTCATTCTATGTGGCATAATGTGAATTTCGACTCATTTTGTGTGCTATAATGTGAATTTCGGCTCATTTTGTGTGCTATAATGTGAATTTTGGCTTATACCGTGTGCTATAATGTGAATTTCGGCTCATACTGTGTGCTATAATGTGAAATTCGGCTCATACCGTGTGCTATAATGTGAATTTTGGCTCATACCGTGTGCTATAATGTGAATTTCGGCTCATACGGTGTGCTATAATGTGAATTTCGGCTCATTCTGTGTGCTATAATGTGAATTTTGGCTCATTCTGTGTGCTATAATGTGAATTTTGGCTCATTCTGTGTGCTATAATGTGAATTTTGGCTCATTCTGTGTGCTATAATGTGAATTTTGGCTCATTCTGTGTGCTATAATGTGAATTTTGGCTCATTCTGTGTGCTGTAATGTGAATTTCGGCTCATACTGTGTGCTATAATGTGAATTTCGGCTCATTCTGTGTGCTATAATGTGAATTTTGGCTCATTCTGTGTGCTATAATGTGAATTTCGGCTCATTCTGTGTGCTATAATGTGAATTTCCGCATATACTGTGTGGTATAATGTGAAATGGGCACCAGTACTAGACAGTATAAGGGGTCCTACTATTGTGGTGTATAAGGAGTATATGGTGTGGTAAACTACACTGAAGGACACGCCCCCTTGTGAGTGGCCACGCCCCCTTATCCAGAGCGCACGCGCCTTCGGCGCCTACATTATTGCAACCTTCACTTTTCCATATCCCCACTTCAAAATTCCACTTCAACCACTGTGAGGGATGGTATCAGAATCCTGGCGCTTGAGATGACGACGGTAGAATACCGACCGCGTCATCCCGATGTGCAGGATCCGGACAAACCCCCAAACCCTCCTGGCCTGCAGCCTGTACCTAAACTGCGCCAGGTAGAGCCCATTCCTAAACTGGTACTGCTGGCCAGGGATGACTCTACTTGTCTCCAGCCTCCATCACAAGCAGCAGCGCAGCTGTTGGGAGACCTGCTGCTGCTGGCGGAGAATGGAGGTGAGCAGAGTCTGTCCCCATTTTGTCCGAGAGGAGGCGCCAGAATCTGCCCCCTACTGCTTTAGTGCAGGTAGAAGGAGACACAAGCACAGCAGGCACAGCCAGGGGCGGTGATGACAGGATATAGTGCTATGGATTGTATGAGGAAGGGGGCTTCAAATCGGTGTGATGCTTAGGGCCCCATGAGGTCTAAACTCGCCTCTGGCAAAGGCCATAGCGGCGGCTTTAGTGGGCATGCCTCACCAGCCACTGACCTCACCGCACGCCACTGCCTCTTATCCATACTTACCTACTCTCCCGGAAGCTGCGGGAGGCTCCAGTCTTTTGGGGTAGCCCCCCGCACCCCCGGAAGAGTGGGCAGGTGTCCCGCATCCTGCTCGCACCCTAGTGATGCGAGCAGGATGGAGAGATTACCTCCCGCATTCCCGGGTCCGTGGGGTGGAGAATGGGTTAAAATGACGCAAATCGCGTCATTTTAGCCCTGCCCCCTTCCCGCGGACCCGCGAATCGCAGCATTTCCCGACGTGGGGGGGGGGCTTAGTGATGTCACAGTCCTCCCGGAGAGGAGAAATAAAATGTAGGTAAGTATGCTCTTATCTCCTCCATGATGTGCAGCCACGCGATCCAGGAGAGCGTCAGCGGTGGTGTGCCTGAAGACCGGTGCGCCTCTGCTGCAAGTACCTGGGAACCCGGCCGCGGGAGTATGCAGCGCTGCTGGGGAGGTGATGGAATGACATAAACAGTGCTGCAGCCCTTGAATCTTCTTAAAAAGCGCTTTTCAGGGCTGCCTACCGCAGCTTCCCCATTAGTGACCTGCTCTGCAGGCACCAACTTACAAACTGAGCTCCAGTGTCCAGAGGAGGGATTATAGAGAAGGCAGTGCAGTGCATCCTGGGAACAGTCAAAGCTTTAGCCTGTTGGTGCCTCGGATCAAGATCCAACTCTACACCCCCGATGTATTCCCTGTGTAATCTCAGTGTACCCCAGTGCAGAAATATATATATATATAGACGCAGCTGCGGCAGGCGGAAGCGGAGTCCGGTCCCGGCTCTCCAGCGGCGTGATGTCTGTGGGCCTATTTAGGTAAGAAATCTATGTTTGTTTGTCTTGCTAGTTTCCTGTACCTGTAATACCATCCATGCCTGCCTTGAAGACGGTGCTTGCAGCACCGAAACGTCGGCCTTGTAAAGGCATCTTGTAACTTTTGAAATTATGCTTCAGTAAAAACTCTTCAACTTCAGAAAATTGAGTGCCGCAGTCTCCATGTGCATTATATATATATATATATATATATACTGTGTATGTATATATAAATATATATATATATATATACAGTATATACACACGCACACATTACACGTACATACACACACATAATGCCAACACGCCAATAGTTCCAATTTAACAACATGACAGCATGATAACAAAATAAATAAAGAAAACCCAATGCAGCCAGCTTACTTTTTTTCTCTGCAGCTGGCAGACACAGCTCGTGACACAGGAGAGTGAGAGCTCACCCCTCCACGCACCCTCCACTGGTTCCACACAATCTGGAGCCTGCCAGCCAGCTAATGACTGGGCCACAGGCTACACATTTACACACCATTGGACAGCTGAGCCGTCACTCAGCTGTCCTGTACTTTTATGCGGCGTAGCTGCTGTTAGGTTTCCAGGGCAACCTATAGGGAGCCGCTGGGAGCGCAGCGTGTAGGTGGTCCGATCTGTGCACGGGTGCTGGGGGGTCCTTTTAAAATGGGGGCCCGGGGTACTTACCCTCTGGGTCCCCCCTTAACCCGGCTCTAACAATAGGCCTATGTGATGCAGCAACAGGTCTGGTCCACGGATGAGGGGTACGGATGGCCATTGACCATCAATGTTTCAAAATCATTGATGGTCTGTATACTATCTAAAATAGTTTTACCATCGATGGTGGAGATCCAAATGGATCCCCGCCATCTATGGTAGCCATGTGCCGGGCGGTTGTTTTTTTTTTTTTTTTTTTCATCTTTTATTTACAGACTGCTGCTAGGCTCTGTGCAGCCGCCCCCACCTCTAACAGATACAGGGGTAAATGTACTAGAGTGGCACGGATCTTGCTGCTATAGCTCTTCCTACTTCACCTCTTTACCGAGATGTATTAACATCTCGGTTGCCAGAGAGGAGGAATGAAAACTCCCTCTTCCAGCAATGCCTGTTAGACCCCCACAGCATATCAGCCTAGTGTTGATGTGTAGTGTCTGGGTGTGGATTATTAGATCTACACTAAAAAGGTCTACAGGTAATAGGTCTACCACTAATGGTAGACATGCATTAAGTCGACAGGGTCAAAAGTTCGACATAGAATAGGTAGACAGTAGGGATGGTCGACAGGGTGAAAAGGTCGACATGGAAATAGTCGACACAAAAAAGATAGATACCACCATTTTTTATTTTTTTTGGGGGGGGGGGGGTGTTTTGTCACTTTTCTGACACAAGCCCCATTAGTGTACTGTGTCCCCTTGCATGGCTCGCTATGCTTCGGGCAAGGTTGCTATTCCCAATTGTAGTCCACGTGGATGGTAAAGTATGAAAAAGTTGAAAAAACAAATAAAAAAACTTGTGTCTACCGTTATTTATGTCGACCTGTTGAACTGTCTACCTTTTACATGTTGACCTTTTGACCCTGTTGACCTAATGTATGTCTACCATTAGTGGTAGACCTATTGACTGTAGACCTTTTTAGTGTATAGCTATAGTTTGGATACCGTAGTGTCTCACTCCCATGCATGAGATCTCACAACCGTCGCAGAGATCTCACACGCAGCCTGGAGCCCATCAGCCGCTGCAGCCACTACAGTGGTGGTAAATCAGGCAATGACAGCTGTCTAAATCGATAGCTGCAAATGTCATCATGGTCACTGCTACTAACTGTTCTTCCATTGCCCCGCACATCGGCAATGCTATCTTAAAGATAGGAGCGCCCCTTCATGTAGCATACACATTGCTATCTTCTGTGCAGACTCCATATTTACCAAGAAAGCACCAGAAATATGGCACTAGCGGCCACCCAGTAATTCCATGCTCTGGGTGCATGGTGGGTGGCATGGAGCCGCCTGCACCCATTGTACTGTAGTTGTGCCACTAATGCTAGGTGTAAAGGAGTGTAAAAGGAAGGGCAGACTGCCATCACCCATATACATGGTACCACAGTTTAGTGTGGACTGCTGCCCATTATTTTTTATTTTTATTATTATTAATAATAATAATAATAATAATAATAATAGTAAAAAAAATAAGTTTTTATATAGCACTTTCCCCCATAATAGGACTCAAAAAGGTCTATTTACTAAGCCTTGGATGGAGATAAAGTACCAGACAATCAGCTCACAACTGTCATTTTTCAATTGCCGTTTGGGATGTGGCAGTTAGGAGCTGATTGGCTGGTTCTTTATCTCCTTCTGCTTTATCTCCATCAAAGGCTTAGTAAATAGACCCCAAAGTGCTTTACATCTGCCTTTACAGCACAAATACAAAACAAACTTAACAGTTGATATTAGTGAAATGCTTCAGTAAATAGGTAAGCCTAAATCAGTGGTGCAAGTAGGAAAAATGTCTTATAGGAAAAATGGGTGTGGCCAAATGCCACATGGGGCATGGCCAATGACCATGGGGGCGTGATACACATATGACCCCAATAGTGCCAGATACACGTTACCCCACAGTGCCAGATATACATTGCCCCACAGTGCCAGATATACATTGCCCCACAGTGCCAGATACACATTGCCTCACTGTGCCAGATACACAAATGCCCCCAGAGTGCCAGATATACATTGCCTCACAGTGCCAGATACACATTGCCCCACAGCGCCAGATACACAAATGCCCCCAGAGTGCCAGATATACATTGCCCCACAGTGCCAGATACACAAATGACCCCAGAGTGTCAGATATACATTGCCGCACAGTGCCAGATACAAAAATGCCCCCACTGTCTCAGATATACATTGCCCCCCCGTGCCAGATACAGAAATGCTCCCCCAGTGCCAGATATACCCCCAGTGCCAGATACAGAAATGCCCCCAGTGCCAGATACACATGTCCCCCCAGTGCCAGATATGCCTCCAGTGCCAGATACACATGTCCCCCAGTGCCACATATGCCCCCAGTGCCACATATGCCCCCAGTGCCAGATACACATGTCCCCTCAGTTCTAGATATGCCCCCAGTGCTAGATATGCCCCCAGTGCCAGATACACATGTCCCCCCATTGCCAGATATGCCCCCATTGCCACATATGCCCCCAGTGCCACATATGCCCCCAGTGCCAGATACACATGTCCCCTCAGTGCCAGATATGCCCCCAGTGCTAGATATGCCCCCAGTGCCAGATACACATGTCCCCCCATTGCCAGATATGCCCCCAGTGCCAGATACACATGTCCCCGCAGTGCCAGATATGCCCCCAGTGCCAGATACACATGTCCCCCCAGTGCCAGATATGCCCCCAGTGCTAGATATGCCCCCAGTGCCAGATATGCCCCCATTGCCAGATATGCCCCCAGTGCCTGGTACACATGCCCCCCCCCCCCCTTTCCCTGCTGCTCACTGCTGCTGCTGTCCTGCGCGTCAGCGGAGGAGAGCGCAGCCTGCGCCTCTCCTGCCCTTCAGTCTCCGGCAGTGGTTCAGGTGTCTACCTTCAATTCAGTGCCGATTCGTGAGCCAATCAAAGCTTACAGTCTGACAGCCAATCAATTTGGCTGCTGGTCCGCGAGCTCTGATTGGCTCATGGGCCGGCGGTGAATTGAAGGGAGACAATGAGGGGCAGGAGAGGTGCACGCTTCGCTCTCCTCCCCTCAAGCAGTAGCGGTGGTGAGCAGGAGCAGCGGCCTGTCGGTTATGGGTACGGCGTACCTACGGCTAAATTCTTAAGGGTGCGCCATACCCACCCGTACCCGCTCACTTGCACCGCTGGCCTTAATGCCCCCCCCCCACACACACACACACACACACACACACACACTATTGTCGCTGAATGTATACGCACAGATGGTTAATTGAGACCTCCCAAAAAAATATGTTTTTTTAATACAATAATAATTTAAAAAACCTGTGCTCCTGAATCTTGGCCTTCTGTGTACACTTTTAAAGGATATTCTGATGCTTTGGCTCTAGTGCTGGGCCAGTTTTAAAGACTCTTTAAAAAGAAATAAATAAATAAAAGTCATGTAGACTATACTTAAATATAGTGTACATAGAATTATTTCAGGTGTGTCCTCCACCTGCCTTGAAATGTAACTATATTCTATATTTTTCCCCTGTGTATATGACACCTGCGTGTTTAGATGAAATGAACCATATGATTATATAATATCATTAGTATCACTTGTGTTTCAGAGGGTAACACCAAATGTTTCTCCTGTGTCTTCCTATTACATTGTATTACTAATGCCTGCATGTTACCAGTAGGCAAAGAGGCAGCTATGTGTTAATAACCTGTTTTGCCAGCTTCTGATGGAGTGAAGCACAAAACACAGGTGTGGCAGACACCTGTCAGCACGAAAAACTTGTTTCCCCAACCAGTCTTGGGTCTGGCTTCATTTCCTGAAACACTTTGTTGCAGTATCTATTATCTAGGAGGTCCAATGGATAGAGATCTAGGACTATGTAAAGTGCTGAATAAATACTGAGATTTCTTTTTATCAGGAGGACTTTAAAACATTTGTTTTTCAAATTTGTGGTCAACCTTGCTTGGAATATTCATGTTGCTGTTGTATACCCTTTAGGAAAACGTTTCACAACTGGATTAATATAAAACAAAAAAGGGATGTTCACACATCTTACTCAACAGGTATAAAAGCCTAACCTACAGCATGACACCGTATTTTGGAGTACTTCACTGTTTCCAGCTGAGTAGACAAACTACCAGGAGATGAGGTCAATTATTGGAGTTGAATGTGGAGGTCCAGGGTCTTCAAGTAATCCCAACTGGTGTTATTTCTGATATGCCGTGGTGGTGTTGTTGGTGCTTCTGCCCTCCCTGCCTGTCTGAAGATGACAAAGTAGCACTGTCCATTAACAGAGAGATTAATAGAATGCTTAAATTCCACAAGAGATCAGCACAGAGGGAGCTGAAACTCCTGCTTCTGGGTAAGTGTTACTGATAATACTCATTATTATGGGTTATATCTTATGGCACTAATATGTTAATGGTTAGAATAAGAAGGTGATGACGGTGGGATATCTTGTGAGCTGCTGATAAATGATGACAATGATGTCGTAGAACTGTATGAGAATATTTGGTAGAGTAAGAGAGGTGACGAGTAAAACAAATTGTTTCCAGCTGAAATGTAAAGACACATACAATAAAATGTATATGTACTGATTGTCTGTACAGGCCTGTAATACATAATGCTCATACATTCTTTTGCTGGACCATAGTCACCAACACCTCACAATAGTTTCCAGGGTGATCTGCTACTGAATTGGTGCATATAAGCACTTATCACTAAACTCGGTGGAGCTTGGAGTACTGCAGTCCCATGTCATAGACCCTGAATATCATTTGAATATTTTACTTCTTTCAATAAATATCAACTTCTAAAGAAGCAACGGGCTCATGAGATGAACTGCTGCTAGTACAGGAAATGAGGAATTGTATTGCACAGTTGTACTGAAGAACAAGGATATGTGCAGGGACAAACCTGGGACTGATGATCAGATGGCATCTATGCTGTACAGCTAACATAGGGGGACATGTACTAAGCAGTGATAAAAGTGGAGAAGTTGGCCATGGCAACCAATCAGCTGCTCTGTATACTTTTATAATATGCAAATTATGAATGTTACGTCAATGCTGATTGGTTGCCATGGGCAACTTCTCCCCTTACTCTCTAAAGACAGCCACACGGCTAAAAGATTATCTTTCCAACCACACATCTAGTTGGCTGATTGTAACTAAAATCTACAAATGTATGAGAGCAAATGACAATGGACCATTTACACTCAAATGCCAGAAACCAACTAAAGATGGACATTCAGACAAGTTGGTTAAATCAAATGGATACAACCAACTTGTCTGAGCGTTTTCATCTGTTTAGATGGATTCAGTATGATATGCCAGCTGTCGGGATCCCGGGATTAGTATCCTGACAGCTGGGATGCCAACAGCCGGCAAAATGATTGCCTCTCTTTTAGATATGTGGCCAGCTTTATATTATCTATTCTGTAAAAAGGGGAAATATGACTCTGGACTCCACTGAATATTATATATCTCATCAGCACCAGATATACAGGTTTGAACAGAAGGAATATCTGATAAGCTTATATGTTATATGAAATCAGTCAGCCATAGGGAAAATTTAGACTTAAAATTTTCCAGTCTTTGTACTGTCTTTAGGGTCCTGAACTCAAACCTAAAACTGTTCTTTTTACAAAGGTGGTTGTTTCCTTTTTGTCATGCACCTATCTCTTGCTCAGGTTCCTCTAGGCTAACTTTTAGAGGAGTATTTATGAAAGCATGGAGAGAGATAAAGTGAAGAGCTAAAAGTCACTAACAAGTCAGCTTCTAACTGTTATGTTACAGGCAGTCTATTTACTAAGTCTCGGGAATGTAATAGGGTATTGGAATCAGGAAATGAGAGATTTTGTGAGCGTTTTCCTGATTTTTTAAAGTGGCAATCATTTACATGGCAAAATCAACCTCGTTTTGTTGTGTAAATTGCTACAAAAACAAACAAACCAAGAGAACTCTCACAAAATCTACCTCTTCCTGATTCTCATACCCTATTACGTTCTCCCCTTGGAGAGAGATAAAGTGGACGGAGATAAAGTATCGACCAACCGGCTCCTAATTTATTTTATTTATTAGCAGTTTCTTATATAGCGCAGCATATTCCGTTGCGCTTTACAATTAGAACAACAATTATAGAACAAAACTGGGCAAAGACAGACAGACAGACAGAGGTAGGAAGGCCCTGCTCGCAAACTTACAATCTATAGGGAAATAGGCATTGATACACAAGGATAGATGCTACCTGTCACATAATGGTTCCCCAGGTTGCTAGGTTCTTAATGGGTTGTATATGATATGATCACCCAGCAATGTTGGAAGACAAAATGTGAGTTTATGTGGACTGTACAGAGGGGATGTAACTTGATAGGGAAGCTGTGAAGGTTATGTGTGTGGGTCTGAAATTTGGTAGGCTTGTCTGAAGAGATGAGTTTTCAGAGAACGTTTAAAGGTTTGGAGTCTTATTGTGCGTGGGAGTGCATTCCACAGAGTGGGTGAAGCCCGGGTAAAGTCCTGTAATTTTGAGTGGGAACAGGTAATACATGTGGATGAGAGATACAGATCTTGTGCAGAGTGGAGAGGTCTGGTAGGGAGATATTTTGAGATGAGTGAGGAGATGTATGATGGTGCAGTTTAGTTAATTATCCTAACTATCCCTTTTCAAACACAGCCTGTAACATGGCAGCTAAGATCTGATTAGCTGGTGCTTTATCTCCGTTTATGTTATCTCTCTCCAAGGCCAAAATGTACAAAAAAATCGAGTTTGTCCGATTTGTGCTTTTTTTTCTAAGTCCCAACACGGGAATTCACTAAGCACAAATCTCGGCAGTGTTTGGACTATTCATAATGGTTTGAATGACAAAGTTCAGAAATACGAATGAATAGACCATCGGTCAAACGCGGCTGTTATTTCCTACAACACGGGTATTCACTATTCATTCGTATTTGGGTGTTAGTCTCTGAGTGCTCAAGTGCGGGTGTATTTTTTTGCGAATCGTTAAAAAAAGCAGCAAAAAAATAGACCTGCTTTTTCCAGTCGAGTTTGGATAACCATGCACAGATTTCCGGTTTGTTTTTTTGCCAAGTACGTGGATTACAAGCTCAGAAGAGGACCGATCTACACTGGATTTTTGTGAGATAAATTTTAATTTCAGGTAACCCATGGATTCTACTTGGAGAAGTGGACCGAGCCACGTGTGACCATAGGTAAGTATGTGTGAATGTAGGTGTGCATGTATGTAATAAAGTTGTACTTTCAAGGTGTGTGAGTTCTGTTTTTATTTGGGTATTTTTTTTGTAGTAGTACTACAGGTACCAGCGGGCCCGTTTTTCCACCGCATGCTGGTACTTGTGGTTCTCCAAGTACCAGCTTGCGGGGGAGGCTTGCTGGGACTTGTAGTACTGCCACAAAAAACAATATTCTATTTTTTTCACCAGGCTATCAGCCCCCCCATCCGCAGCCCTTGGATGGGGGGGACAGCCTCTGGCTTCACCCCTGGCCCTTGGGTGGCTGGAGGGGGGGGACCCCTTGATTTAAGGGGTTCCCACTCCTCCAGGGAACCCCGGCCAGGGGTGACTAGTTAGTGATTTAATGCCAGGGCCGCAGGGACCTATATAAAAGTGTCCCCTGGCTGTGGCATTATCTCTCTGACTAGTGGAGCCCGGTGCTGGTTCCAAAAATACGGGGGACCCCTACGCCTTTTGTCCCCTGTATTTTTGGCACCAGGACCAGGCGCAGAGCCCGGTGCTGGTTGTTAAAATATGGGGAACCCCTGTCAATTTCCCCCCCATATTTTTGCAACCAGGACCGGCTCAAAGAGCCCGAGGCTGTTTGTGCTTAGGAGGGGGGACCCCACGCAATTTTTTTCTTGATTTTTAACACTTTAATTTAAAAAAAAAAGGTGCACAATGAAGCCCTGCACGGATCTCACAGATCCGGCCGGGATTCCTTGTGTTTTGTCAGGCAGTGTTTTACTCATCACTCCCGTGAAACACTGCCTGACATTACGAATCACATCGACATCGGAAAAAACGAATGTGGAAAACTCGGCAGCTTACGTAGTAACTGACCGTATCAGGATTCAAAAAGTTGCAGTAAAATGCACCCGATACCATTCGAGTTCAAACACCCTTAAAAACGGCTAAAACACGAATATTAGTAAATTTTGGCCCAAGTCTTAGTACATAGACCCCATATTTTTGAAAAATGACAGTTAGGAGCTGATTGGTTAATGCTTTATTTCTATCCACTTTAACTCTCTACATCATAGGTTCTCAAACTCGGTCCTCAGGACCCCACACGGTCCATGTTTTGCAGGTCTCCTCACAGAATCGCAAGTGAAATAATTAGCTCCACCTGTGGACCTTTTACAATGTGTCAGTGAGTAATTAATCAGTGGTGCAAGTAGAAATATTTTCTTAGTGGTACTGAGTGCCGAAAAATGGGTGTGGTCATGTGTTGTGAGGGGGGTGGCCACTTGCTGCTAGTGGGAGTGGCTACATGACACTAGCAGTGTGGCCACACGACACAGCCCCTTTTTTTAAAAATCTGGAGGCAAGGCTAAAAATATATAGTAATGCCTTCAGTATATTAGAAATATATAGTGATACCTCCAGAATAATAGAAATATATAGTATTGCCCCCAATTTAATAACAATATATAGTAATGCCTCCATTATAACAGGAAAATACAGCCACTGTCGCACTCCCAGTAACCCTGACACAGTGGGAGTAGCTACCAAGCACCATGGTCTTGTTGCTTTGTGGCACATTATAATTGTACGTAATGGCAAAGTGTGTGGCAAGTGGTACTGCGTACCCGCTGCCAAATTCTTAAGGGTACTCCGTACCCGAGCGTACCCGCATACATGCACTGCTGTAATTAATACACCTGTGCACCTGCTGGGTTACCTGCAAAACATGTGTGAGGACCGAGTTTGAGAACCTGTGCTCTACATGCTTGGTAAATACCCCTCTAAGTCTCCCGGTCTGTACATATGCAGGCTTGGTAACCAGTTATGCTGACGAGAGCACAAATCTCAGATGTTGCTAAACAAATTTCTCAATAAAATTCCCTCCTTTATTGAATTCTGGAAACTCTCAATAGTTGCAATAATACTCAGGGATTCAGAAATTCTGGAGTCCCCTGATCTCCCAGCATCAGGCCATTCTGTCACTTGGCCCTGGCCCCTCTTACTATATGAATCTAGGTCTAATACACAGATGATAGATTCTGGGTTCTATTTTTAAGGTCAAGCAACTCATTTTCACTGCCTATATGCTCTAAGTAAATTGAATTGTCCAGTAGAATACCGGTTAGTGCACTAAATGTCCCAGCCTGCCCATCTGCATCACCACTAGGCAAGGTCAAGGCTATATCAATTAAATTGGCTATTATATGATCTAGGATGGGAAGTTTATTTTTGTTGCCCAGGGATTTTGATAGTAAATACACAAAACAGCTTTCTTCCCTGTTAAAGTGCAATAAAAAACAACCTCTACCTAGATAAGGATGGCTTTGGTGGCCCCTATTTAAAGTGCATGTATAAACTACTAAGTGGAATTTACCTGTGATTTGAAATCCCCTTAAAAATTGTCCTCATCACGTTTATGTCGGCATATGACCATAAGTAGCCAGGAATAAGGAAATGGCTGTCAGGGCCGGTCCAGGCGCTTTTTGCGCCCCGGGCGGCCATAGGGGGTGTGGATTCATACAGGGGGCATGGTCAGTTACGCCCCCTGTACAGTAATAGCGCCGCTGAAAGATGTGTGGTGCGCGATGACGTCATCGCGCACCGCACAGCAAAGGTCCTCTCCACGAAGGAAAACTATACGCTACGCGTCTAGTTCCCTTCGTGGAGAGGACCTTTGCTGTGCGTTGCGCGATGACGTCAACGCGCACCGCACATCATTACAGAAAAGGTCCTCTCCACGAAGGGAAACTATACGTGTAGCGTCTAGTTTCCCTTCACAGCGGGCAGCCCACTAAGGGAAACTAGACGCGTAGCGTCTAGTTTCCCTTCACAGCGGACAGCGGGGGGCACAGCAGCAGCGAATCTTGCCATGGTGCAGCGCCCTCCGGATGGCGCCGGCGCCCTCCGGAAGGCGGCGCCCCGGGCAAAAGTCCTGCTTGCCCGTGGCAAGATCCGCTACTGATGGCTGTCCCAAACCTGAGAGCAGTGTCACAGAACTGAGCAGCGGAGGCACTGAAATAGTGTGAATTCCAGGAAAAGATCCCATGAATTATCTGTGCTGGATTAACAGCAGGGCAGGGGGAGGTCACCCAGGGCCTCCCACACATAGCTACATCACCAGCAGGGGGGCACTGTGGAATACGTGATCTGCAGGGCCGGATTAAAGGTGGTGGGGGCCCAGGGCAATGTAAATTGTGGGGGCCCTAACCTATGATTTCTGGCAAAGTTTCGCCCCCCCCTCCTCCCGGCCCCACGCACGCACGCACGCACACACACACATATACACATACAGTACATGATACACACATATACACGCGCAACACACCTTCACTTACATTTCAGTAGGGAGTGCAGGCTGTCCAGCAGCTTGCAGTCACTGTCTCGTGGTATTTCCCTGTCCTACGAGACTGACTGTGCAGGAGCTCCTCGGCAGCCGCTATTATTGAACCGCTGAGCCACCGAAGGAAAACTCCTTTAAAACCGTTTTGTAGGAGTCTTCCTTCGGCGGCTCAGCTGTTCAGTAATAGCTTTTCAGTGAAAACGTAGGGTGAGCGCCTGAAATTTTTCGGGTTTTGTGTTTTGGTTTTGGGTTCGGTTCCGCGGCCGTGTTTTGGGTTCGAACGCGTTTTGGCAAAACCTCACCGAATTATTTTTGTCGGATTCGGGTGTGTTTTGGATTCGGGTGTTTTTTTCCAAAAACACTAAAAAACAGCTTAAATCATAGAATTTGGGGGTCATTTTGATCCCAAAGTATTATTAACCTCAAAAACCATAATTTACACTCATTTTCAGTCTATTCTGAATACCTCACACCTCACAATATTATTTTTAGTCCTAAAATTTGCACCGAGGTCGCTGTGTGAGTAAGATAAGCGACCCTAGTGGCCGACACAAACACCGGGCCCATCTAGGAGTGGCACTGCAGTGTCACGCAGGATGTCCCTTCCAAAAAACCCTCCCCAAACAGCACATGACGCAAAGAAAAAAAGAGGCGCAATGAGGTAGCTGTGTGAGTAAGATTAGCGACCCTAGTGGCCGACACAAACACCGGGCCCATCTAGGAGAGGCACTGCAGTGTCACGCAGGATGTCCCTTCCAAAAAACCCTCCCCAAACAGCACATGACGCAAAGAAAAAAAGAGGCTTTTTACTGATATTTGGTGTTTTGGATTTGACATGCTCTGTACTATGACATTGGGCATCGGCCTTGGCAGACGACGTTGCTGGCATTTCATCGTCTCGGCCATGACTAGTGGCAGCAGCTTCAGCACGAGGTGGAAGTGGATCTTGATCTTTCCCTAATTTTGGAACCTCAACTTTTTTGTTCTCCATATTTTATAGGCAGAACTAAAAGGCACCTCAGGTAAACAATGGAGATGGATGGATTGGATACTAGTATACAATTATGGACGGACTGCCACGGTTAGGTGGTATAAAAAAACCACGGTTAGGTGGTATATATTGTAATACAATTATGGATGGACGGACTGCCTGCCGAGTGCCGACACAGAGGTAGCCACAGCCGTGAACTACCGCACTGTACACTGGTTGATAAAGAGATAGTAGTATACTCGTAACAACTAGTATGACTGACTATGACGGTATAAAGAATGAAAAAAAAACCACGGTTAGGTGGTATATATTGTAATACAATTATGGATGGACGGACTGCCTGCCGAGTTCCGACACAGAGGTAGCCACAGCCGTGAACTACCGCACTGTACACTGGTTGATAAAGAGATAGTAGTATACTCGTAACAACTAGTATGACTGACTATGACGGTATAAAGAATGAAAAAAAAACCACGGTTAGGTGGTATATATTATAATACAATTATGGATGGACGGACTGCCTGCCGACTGCCGACACAGAGGTAGCCACAGCCGTGAACTACCGCACTGTACACTGGTTGATAAAGAGATAGTAGTATACTCGTAACAACTAGTATGACACTATGACGGTATAAAGAATGAAAAAAAAACCACGGTTAGGTGGTATATATTATAATACAATTATGGATGGACGGACTGCCTGCCGACTGCCGACACAGAGGTAGCCACAGCCGTGAACTACCGCACTGTACACTGGTTGATAAAGAGATAGTAGTATACTCGTAACAACTAGTATGACACTATGACGGTATAAAGAATGAAAAAAAAACCACGGTTAGGTGGTATATATTATAATAATACAATTATGGATGGACGGACTGCCTGCCGACTGCCGACACAGAGGTAGCCACAGCCGTGAACTACCGCACTGTACACTGGTTGATAAAGAGATAGTAGTATACTCGTAACAACTAGTATGACTATGACGACGGTATAAAGAAAGAAAAAAAAATACCACGGTTAGGTGGTATATAATTATACAATTATGGATGGACGGACTGCCTGCCGAGTGCCGACTGCCGACACAGAGGTAGCCACAGCCGTGAACTACCGCACTGTACTGTGTCTGCTGCTAATATAGACTGGTTGATAAAGAGATAGTATACAACAATATACTACTATACTGGTGGTCAGGCACTGGTCACCACTAGTCACACTGGCAGTGGCACTCCTGCAGCAAAAGTGTGCACTGTTTAATTTTAAATTAATATAATATTATGTACTCCTGGCTCCTGCTATAACAACCTGCAGTGCTCCCCAGTCTCCCCCACAATTATTATAAGCTTTTATACATTGATGTGCAGCACACTGGGCTGAGCTGAGTGCACACAGACTGAGTCACACTGTGTGACTGCTGTGTATCGTTTTTTTCAGGCAGAGAACGGATATAGCAGAGAACGGATATATTAAATAAAAGTTAACTTAACAACAACTGCACTGGTCACTGTGGTAAACTCTGTCTGCACAATCTCTCTCTCTCTCTCTCTCTTCTAATCTATTCTAATGGAGAGGACGCCAGCCACGTCCTCTCCCTATCAATCTCAATGCACGTGTGAAAATGGCGGCGACGCGCGGCTCCTTATATAGAATCCGAGTCTCGCGAGAATCCGACAGCGTCATGATGACGTTCGGGCGCGCTCGGGTTAACCGAGCAAGGCGGGAAGATCCGAGTCGCTCGGACCCGTGAAAAAAAAAGTGAAGTTCGTGCGGGTTCGGATTCAAAGAAACCGAACCCGCTCATCTCTAGTGTGGGGGCCTCGGGATGGCCGCCCCCCTCGCCCCTGCCTTAATCCTGCTCTGGTAATCTGGGGTACAATATGTGGCATAATGGGAACTGTAGTGTGTTAACATATTTGTGGTGCTTGGAGTATTTACACATGATTCTTTTTAATGCTATCTGGATGATAGGTCAACATGGATAAGATCGACTGTCAATAGGTCGACCACTAATAGACGACATGTGAATGCTCAAAGCAGGAAAAGGTCGATATGACTTCCACAATTTTTTTCTTCATTTTTTTACTTTTTTCATACTTTACGATCCACGTGAATTACGATTGGGTAACCAATGAATAGTAACCTTGCCTTCGCGAGCCATGCAAGGGGACACGGTGCACTAATTGGGGTTCATGGTCACTTTATGGAGTAAACTACATCAAAAAATTAAAAAAATCTCATATAGACCTTTTCCTGTGTCACCCTTTTCCGGGTCGACATTTTTGTCATGTCAACCTTTTGGTGTCCACCTTTTCCAGGTTGACTTAGACAACCATACCCCTTTTTAATAACATCACCAGCATATCATATTGACAATTTTATTGGTAGGGACCCTCTCAAATGAGTTACGCTAGGGTCAGGGCCTGCGACAGGAGTGTCAAAGGAGACACCTGTACCAGGCCCCAAGGATAAACCACTTAGTGCCCAGCAGCATCTTGTCCAAATAAGGCAGCGAGCTGTAGGAGGTGTTGGTGCAGCCTTAGAGTGACAGGAGCCTCTCACACACAATGACTGTCCGGCATGAATGTGTGCCCGCTCTTCCGGGTCCAGCTCTGTTGCAGGCAGTTATTTGACATGGCAGAAGCTCCACTGTGCCCTGTGCCAGCCTCTTCTTGTTGGGTATGAGGGCCGCATGGTTCCTGCTGTGCAGTGTTTGGGTCTGTATACTGGGGAGTGCAGTGCAGGTGAGTCTCTCCCTAGAGTAAGAGTGGATTGGTGAGGGGATACAGGGCTTTGGGATGGGGTGGGTGAGCAGGGAATGCAGCATAGGGTCATTGGGGAGAGATCGACTGTGGGGTGTGTGGGAGAAAGTAGAGAGGGAGATGCAGGCTGTGGTGTGTGTGTGTGTGTGTGTGTGTGTGTGTGTGTGTGTGTGTGGGGGGGGGGGGAGATATACATATTTATATATGTGTATAAATAAATAAATAGAAATTTATTAACAGATTCTTATAAAGCGCAGCAAATTCTGTTGCGCTATAATATATGTGTGTGTGTGTGTACAGTATACAGTATATAATCTGAGAGGGCCCCATAGATGATATTGTACCGGGCCCCAAGATTTCTGTTGCTGGCCCTGCCTAGGGTTCCACAAACCTTAATCCATCCCTGTTAATTGTTATTATTAACTTTTATTTGTAGGGTGCCAGGAGGTGTCTGCAGACATACAAATAAACTAAACAATAGGTGTAGAGGGGTCTGATTGAGAGGCATACTAAGGCTTGAGTAGCAATCAATGATCAATGATGGGTCGCACAAGTAGGGAGAAAACATCACTTAATATGCCTGTAGCCACTAAGTGTACCAACAGACAGAAAAAGGAGGGAAGAATGGAAGCAGCAAAACAGAGGAGCACAGATGACAGGGATAGTGCTAGGAGGAAAGTACAAGGGAAGAGAGCCCTGCATGTGGGGACTTTCAGTCAGTGAGGGAGGGAGTAACCAGGAGTGTGAACTGGAAGAAAGGGTAGGTGGATAGTGAGTGGAGAGTTACAACTGATAAGCTTCTAAGAAGTAATGAGTTTGAGAACTTGTCTGAAGGTGTGGAGACTGGCTGAAAGTTTGATAGTGTAAGTTACTAAGTTAAATCACTTCTTTAAGCAGCTGTGAGGCTAATATCCCTAGCAAGACATTCAATGTCTGCTGATTTTCTCTGTCAGTCCTTCCATTGGTTACCCTTTTTCTGTTGAATTCAATATAAATTACTTCTACTCACATATTAAGCTATTAACCAAACTACACCAACATATACTGTATCTCTTCGCTTATCTCAAAATATCTCCCAACTCGACCTCTCTGCTCTGCACAAGATCTGCGTCTCTCATCTGCACGGATCACTCGCTCCCATTCACAATTATAGAACTTTCTTCGGGCAGCACCCACCCTACAGAATGCCCCTTCTACGCACAATAAGACTCTCCTCTAGCCTCCAAACTTTCAAGCGTTCCCTAAAAACTCACCTCTTCAGACAAGCCTATCAAATTCCTGAACTGCCCACATTACCTTCAGGACTGTCTTTGCAATCTGGTCGGACCACTATGCTATAGATAGTACCTAACCAGAGGCGGAACTACCGGCAGTGCAAGCAGTGCGTTGCACTGGGGCCCGCCTCTGTCCAGGTACCCAAGCATGTAATGAGTCAAACTGACTCATTACATGCCGCTGTGCGCTGCGGGCAACCGCTGCCCGCAGCGCACAGCCGCCCGGAGAGGAGAGGAGCAGCGGCACGGACGGGGGAAGGAGGAGGAGGGAGGTGAAGGAGGGAGCCGCAGCAGCGCTTTGTTACTGGTGGAGGCACTGCTGCTGCTGCCCCTCTGCTTCACTATAGGCTGTCTTCCGAGAACAGCCTATAGTGAAGCAGAGGGGCAGCAGCAGCAGCGCCTCCACCAGTAACAAAGCGCTGCTGCGGCTCCCTCCTTCACCTCCGTCCTCCTTCTCTCCAGCCCGGGAATCATCTGACGCTGCACCGAGGAGCCTGAGCCAGCGGAGAGGGTAAGTATAATTCTTCTTTCTTTCTTTCTTTCTTTCTTTCTTTCTTTCTTTCTTTCTTTCTTTCTTTCTTTCTTTCTTTCTTTCTTTCTTTCTTTCTTTCTTTCTTTCTTTCTTTCTTTCTTTCTTTCTTTCTTTCTTTCTTTCTTTCTTTCTTTCTTTCTTTGTCTCTTTCTTTCTCTTTCTTTCTTTCTGTCTCTTTCTTTCTTTGTTGGGACTGCCTGCCGCTATGTGTAAAAATGGGGGACTGCCTGCCGCTATGTGTAAAAATGGGGGACTGTCTGCCGCTATGTGTAAAAATGGGGGACTGTCTGCCGCTATGTGTAAAAATGGGGGACTGCCTGCCGCTATGTGTAAAAATGGGGGACTGCCTGCCGCTATGTGTAAAAATGGGGGACTGCCTGCCGCTATGTGTAAAAATGGGGGACTGCCTGCCGCCAGGGGCGGATCCAGAAAAAAATTACAGGGGGGGGGGGCACCATAAGGGGCGTGGTTTCGTTGGAATGGGCGTGGCTTCGTTGGAATGGGCGTGGCATTGCAGGAAAAGACTACCTTATACCCCAGTTTTGCAACCTGCACGCCCAGACGTTGGCCACCACAGGAAAGAAAAATAATCCTGATTCATGCCCCTTACATTATTTGTCATTTTTCCTCCTTATAGTAATGCCCAGTATACATTATGCCACATACTGCAATGGCCCTTAGACATTATGCCACACACAATAATGCACATGACACAGTATGCACACACCGTAATGCACCCGACACATTATGCCACACACCGTAATGCCCCCGACACATTATGCCACACACTATAATGCCTGTGACACATTATGACAGGAATTGTAATGCCCGTTATACATTATGCTACACACTGCACTGCCCCTGATACATTATAGCACATACAATGTCTGTGACACATTATGACACACACTGCAATGTCCGTGATACATTATACCACACACTGCAATGCCCGATACATTATAGCACATACAATGCCTGTGACACATTATGCCACACACTGCAATGACCTTGAGACATTATACCACAATGCCCGTGATATAGTATACCATACACCGTAATGCCTGTGACACATACCGCAATGCCCGTTATACCCTATGCCACACACCGCAATGCCCGTTATATATTATGCCACACTGCAATGACCCTGAGACATTATACCACATACCACAATGCCCGTGATATAGTATACCACACACCGTAATGCCTGACACATTATGACACACACCGCAATGTCCGTGATACATTATGCCACACACTGCAATGACCCTGAGACATTATACCACATATCACAATGCCAGCGATATAGTATACCATACACCGTAATGCCTGTGACACATTATGACACACACCGCAATGTCCGTGATACATTATGCCACACACCATAATGCCCATTACACATTAAGTCCTACAGTAAGGCTTCTAATTACTTTTCAAATACCTGCTCGTTGTCAGGGGTTTCATGCACTGGGTGTCATGCTCGTTGCCAGGGGTTTCATGCTCTTGGTTCCATGCACGGTGCCAGGGGTTTTCATGCTCAGGGTGTCATGCTCGTTGCCAGGGGTTTCATGCACTGGGTGTCATGCTCGTTGCCAGGGGTTTCATGCACTGGGTGTCATGCTCGTTGCCAGGGGTTTCATGCACTGGGTGTCATGCTCGTTGCCAGGGGTTTCATGCACTGGGTGTCATGCTCGTTGCTAGGAGGTAGTCCTTGTTGCTAGGGCTGTGCTCCCAGTGCCACATATGTCCCCAGTGCCAGATATTCCCCCACGGTGCCAGGTACTCACATGCCCCCAGTGCCAAATATAGCCCCCCCCATGTGCCAGGTACACATATACCCCCCCAGTGCCACATATGCCCCCAGTGCCAGATATTCCCCGACAGTGCCACATATGCCCCCAGTGCCAGATATCCCCCCCCAGTGCTATATATGCCCCCAGTGCCACATATGCCCCAGTGCCAGATATTCCCCCCCCAGTGCCAGATATTCCCCCCCCAGTGCCACATATGCCCCCAGTGCCAGATATTCCCCCCCCCAGTGCCATATATGCCCCCAGTGCCAGATATTCCCCCCAGTGCCATATATGTCCCCAGTGCCAGATATTCTCCCCCCGCCCTCCCTGCCAAATATGCCCCCAGTGCCAGATATTCCCCCCCAGTGCCAGATATGCCCCCTCAGTGCCAGATATTCTCCCCCCGCCCTCCCTGCCAAATATGCCCCCAGTGCCAGATATTCCCCCCCAGTGCCAGATATGCCCCCTCAGTGCGTCCCCCCCCCCTTCCTCCGCCGCCACTCCCCCCGCTCCCCTGCTGTTAGGAGGGACACGGAGGGCACAGCGCACGCCTCCCTGTGTCCCTCCTGGGTCTCCGGCGGCCGCGGGTCACTCTAATAAAGGAAGTGCTCACGAACGGCACTTCCTTTATGAGACCCGCGGCCGCCGGAGACCCAGGAGGGACACAGGGGCAGATGTATTAACCTGGAGAAGGCATAAGGAAGTGATAAACCAGTGATATGTGCAAGGTGATAACGCACCAGCCAATCAGATCCTAACTGTTAATTTACATATTGGATCTGATTGGCTGGTGCCTTTATCACCTTGCACATATCACTGGTTTATCACGTCCTTATGCCGTCTCCAGGTTAATACATCTGCCCCACAGGGAGGCGTGCGCTGTGCCCTCCGTGTCCCTCCTAACAGCAGCGGAGGAAACGAGACCGCAGACTGACATGCGGACGCTCGTCCGCATGTCAGTCTGCACTAAATCAGTGGCGCCCCCGCAGCCCCTCGCCCCCAAGCCACCGCGAGGGCTGCAGGGGCAGGAGTTACGCCACTGTAACATCCTTCAGGACCAGCAGCAGCAGCCTCATGTCGGGTGGGTGCGCCGCGGCGTGCGCACAAAAAAAAATAAAAAAAAAATACAAAAATCAACTAAAAATGACAGGGGGGGCACGTGCCTTGGTGCCCCCCCCCTAAATCCGCCACTGCCTGCCGCTATGTGTAAAAATGGGGGACTGCCTGCCGCTATGTGTAAAAATGGGGGACTGCCTGCCGCTATGTGTAAAAAGTGTACGCTGTCTGCCGTTATGTGTAAAAAGTGTACGCTGTCTGCCGTTATGTGTAAAAAGTGTATGCTGTCTGCCGCTATGTGTAACAAGGGCACGCTGCCTGACGCTATGTGTAAAAATGGGGGACTGCCTGCCGCTATGTGTAAAAATGGGGGACTGCCTGCCGCTATGTGTAAAAATGGGGGACTGCCTGCCGCTATGTGTAAAAATGGGGGACTGCCTGCCGCTATGTGTAAAAATGGGGGACTGCCTGCCGCTATGTGTAAAAATGGGGGACTGCCTGCCGCTATGTGTAAAAAGTGTATGCTGTCTGCCGCTATGTGTAACAAGGGCACGCTGCCTGCCGCTATGTGTAAAAATTGGGGACTGCCTGCCGCTATGTGTAAAAATGGGTGACTGCCTGCCGCTATGTGTAAAAATGGGGGACTGCCTGCCGCTATGTGTAAAAATGGGGGACTGCCTGCCGTAATGTGTAAAAAGTGTACGCTGTCTGCCGTTATGTGTAAAAAGTGTACGCTGTCTGCCGTTATGTGTAAAAAGTGTACGCTGTCTGCCGCTATGTGTAACAAGGGCACGCTGTCTGCCGTTATGTGTAAAAAGGGGACGCTGTCTGCCGTTATGTACTTATGTGTAAAAAGTGCACGCTGTCTGCCGTAATGTGTAAAAAGGGGGACGCTGTCTGCCGTAATGTGTAAAAAGGGGGACGCTGTCTGCCGTAATGTGTAAAAAGGGGATGCTGTCTGCCTAATGTGTAAAAAGAGGAATCTGTCCGCTGTAAGGTGTAAAAGGGTCTCTACCTGGTGTAGTGGTGCTACTGTGCGGCATAATTTGAAGAATGGAGACTACTGTGCACCGTTTTATGAATTGGTATTATTTTGTGGCCACACCCCTTCCCCACGAAGCCACGCCACTATGTATTTTTGCGCGCGCCTACGGCGCGCACTGCCCCTGTTTTGCATGCAGGGGTGGGGCTCCGATGCCGTTTCTTACACACAGTGCTAAAATGTCTAGTTACGGCACTGTTGCTAGGTATCCATTTCTCTGACCCTGAGCAGGTCCCCCTCACCAGATCCTCTCCAGGGGTGAGGGGGTGGACTTGGATGGGATGTGTGTGTGGGGGGGGGGGGGGGCAAAGCATTTTGTCGCACCTGGGCCCACCGCTCGCTAGTTCCGCCACTGTACCTAACCTTGTGTGTCACTCCTATTTGCCTATAAATTGTGAGCTTGCGAGCAGGGCCCTACCTCTGTTATATCTGTCTGTTATTACCAAGTTTGTCTTATCACTGTTGTTTCCAATTGTAAAGCGCAACAGAATATGCCGTGCTACATAAGAAACTGTAAACAAATAAATGAAAGTAAGTAAGATCCAGAGCAGTAGGGTAGTACAGAATAAATCTAATGCTGCCCATACACTTGTGCGATGCCCCGCGACGCGACATCACGGAGCATCGCACCTGCCAAAGTGATTACCATGCGATCATGCGACAGAACGCATGGTAATCACGTTATGGGCACGTCACCGCAGAGGCCGCTCCTGGCGGGTGCCCAACGCACATCGCAGTGCGATATATCTCATGTGGGTTTAAAACCACATGCGATCGCACTGCGATGCGACAAATATTAAGTGCAGCACATAATATCTTGAGACACGATATTCAACCGGCGTGCCCGCGCATTGCGTCTCAAGGTACTAAAATGTGCATACAATCCTTCGATTTCTCTCACAGATGTGGTCGAAATTGAAGGATAGCACCTAATATCTCACAAGTGTATGGTCAGTGGAGGAACAGACGGGGTGGGAGAGAGTGTTGTCATACATGTAGGAGGGAGCAAAGAAACCGAGGGCTTTATATGTGAGGGTGAGGAGTTCAAACTGTGTTTTGTGGTGGATGGGGATAGTGGTGGTTCCTACTTACATTTGGTGGGTGCGGGGGGCTGCCACCAAATTTTATTTATTAGTAACAGCACAGCACTGGCTGCTGATGCTGGGGATCCTGTCTTCCTAACACTCCCACTTTCCCAAAATGCTGGTGGAGTCAGGCTGGGGCATTCTGGGAGTGGCCATGGAGGGGGTGGGTGGGGTGAGAGGACTGATGGAGGAGCAGCAGCATATCCACATGCGCCCACCCAAGCAAATCCTGTTCCTCACCACATACCTGACCCTAAGGATGATATATAAACACAATTTACCTAATTTAATATTTCTTTCTACATTTCTCAAGAAACTTTTGGCCTAGGGGTGCCGTGAAAAAAAATCTGATGCTCTAGGGCGCTGTGATTCAAAAATGTTTGGGAACCTCTGTGCCATGATCATAAGTGCCAGAGATAGATATAGTCAAGGGAAGCCAAGGCAACTGAAGGCAGGTCACCAGAGGTCAAAATGCGGAACCAAAAGTGTATAGATTTAGTTAGTTTAGGGGCTGCCATCAGTGCTGTGTCTTGTACTATGGGGCACGGCCTATGGGGCTAATTCTGAGTTGATCGCAGCAGGAATTTTGTTAGCAGTTGGGCAAAACCATGTGCACTGCAGGGGGGGGGGGGGGGGGGGCCAGATAAAACATGTGCAGAGACAGTTAGATTTGGGTGTGGTGTGTTCAATCTGAAATCTAAATTGCAGTGTAAAAATAAAGCAGCCAGTATTTACTCTGCACAGAAACAAAATAACCCACCCAAATCTAACTCTCTCTGCACATGTTATATCTGCCTCCCATGCAGTGCACGTGGTTTTGCCCAACTGCTAACAAAAATCCTGCTGCGATCAACTCAGAATTACCCCCTATATCAACTGTCTTTGTTGCAAATGAAATTTTTGAGGGGCAGTCCTGTTTTTTTGGGACTGTCCCGCTGTGGTGGGAGGGGGGGGGGGGGCAGTCGGGAGGCTCCTGCACTCGCTGTCCTGCTTAGCAGAGCAGTGGTGAATAGACGCTGTGCGCATGCCCTGCAAATGCTTGGACATGCCTGCATTTTTCAAAACATTCCCAGAAAACGGTCAATTGCCACCCACAAATGCCTTCTTCCTGTCAATTTCCTTGCGATCGGCTGTGCGAATGGATTCTTCGTAAAACCCATCGCACAGCAATTATCCGCTTTGTACCTGTGTGACGCGCATTGTGGTGCATACGCATGGGCAGTTCTGATCTGATTGCAGTGCTGCAAAAAACGCTAGCTAACGATCAGGTCTGAATTACCCCCTTTGTTCATTGCCTTCGCACAAGTCTATGGGGGAAATGTAATAGGGTCTGAGAATCAGAATGTGAGAGATTTTGGTAAAAATTCTCCAGGGTTTTTTTAAAAAGTGGCAATCATTTACATGGCAAAATCAGCCTGGTTTTGCCATGTAAATGACTGCCACTTTAAAAAAAACTGGAGAATTTGACCAAAATCTCTCACATTTTGATTCACACACCCTATTACATTTCCCCCTATGGGGTATATTCAATTGGCGTCGGATCCATTCCGACATGCATTCGACAACCCCTATTCTATCCCATCTCAATTCGACTTTTTCAAGTCGAATTGAGATGAGAAACCCAGTGGAGGGGGTGGGGGGGGAGCCGCGGGGAGACCAGCGGGGGACAGCCGCTGGCAGCCAGAGGAGATCAGCGCTACAGTAGCGCTGCAGAAGGATGTCACACAGCCGCCCGACCTCATGGCAGTGTCCACCCGGCTCCAGCAAGCTTGCTGGAGCCGGGTGGACGCAGCCGTGAACGGCGCGGCTGTGTGACATCCTTCTGCCGCGCTACTGTAGCGCTGATGTCCTCTGGCTGCCGGCGGCTGTCCCCCATCTCCCTGTGGCTCCCCCCCCCTCTCCTCCTCTGGGTCTGCATCTCAGTCCGACATCTGTTGATGTCGGACTGGGATGGTCAAAAAGGGGGACAAAACAAGCACGTGGATCGGCAGCTATTCCGCCGGTCCACGTGCTTTTCGACAAGTCAAATTTTTCAACTTGTCGAAAATATTGAATAGGTTGGAACCGCTTCCCACCTAAAAAAAAGTCGAAAACTGCCGTCTTTTCGACAGACGGCAGTTTTCGACTTCAGTTGAATATACCTCTATATCTGTTTCTCTGGACTTCACTTTGCTACCAGTAATCACTTACTGCATCCTGCAATTAACTTTCTATTCGGAACTGCATCATTGTCATTTTTGCCTATAACTACCTGGATTTGTTACCTGTTTACTTAACTACCTTCACTTGGCAGTTTTATCCGGACATTGTTAATCAAGTATTCATTCTTCAGTGTACGCCAGCCACAGTTATCAAGTATTCATTCTTCAGTGTTCTTCAGCCACAGTTATCAAGTATTCATTCTTCAGTGTTCTTCAGCCACAGTTATCAAGTATTCATTCTTCAGTGTTCTTCAGCCACAGTTATCAAGTATTCATTCTTCAGTGTACGACAGCCACAGTTATCAAGTATTCATTCTTCAGTGTTCTTCAGCCACAGTTAGCAAGTATTCATTCTTCAGTGTTCTTCAGCCACAGTTATCAAGTATTCATTCTTCAGTGTTTTTCAGTTACAATTGTCAAGTATTCATTCTTCAGTGCTCTTCAACCACTATTACCAATTATTCATTCAGTGTTCTTTAACCACAGTTATCAAGTATCCTGTCTTCTAAATAATCTCCTGAACATTATTTCTTTCATTTGTGTCTTAGCCAGTGTCTTCAGACTGTGGTATTACAATGCATCATCTGTAAACTACTGTATTTGGACTTATACCCAGTGGTCGCAGTGGGCCGCTATGCATACCGGCACTTTTCACATTGTGAATGCACTCTCAGCAGGAAGGGGAGGCGCGCTGGTCAGTGTGTGTGCCACGGATGAGGAGCTGTGCGGCGTGCGCTGCTGTGTGAGTGACCCGGTAGTGCAGTCAGTGTCAGAGTGTGTTCTGCAGTTGGAGTGTGTGTGGGGGTGGGGAGAGTATGAGTATGTGTGTGTAGTCTGTCTACAGTCTGAGTGTGTGTGTGAGGGGGGCTGTCGGTGTGTGTAATCTACAGTCTGACTGTGTGCTTGTGTGTGTGTGTAAGGGGGTGGGGCAGTCTGTGTGTGTGTTTCATATTGCTTTACACCTATAGTGTTTTATAGAAGGCATTGTAAAAATGTACACATGTGGGTGGTAACACATACACAAACACGTGTGCGTAGAAACCCCTCCTCACAAATCCTGTGTTTGCCCCTGGCAGCAGCCGCCGGAGCCTCAGTGTTGCAGGGGTTGGGCCGGACAGCAGGACACCCAACCCCGACACACATCCGGGCGTCAGGCGGAGACGGTTCAGGCTGCAGACTCCATGCAGCGGCAGGGTGGCCCGGGCCACAAGATGGCGGGTGAGCAACACGGTGTGTATCGTACTGTGTAATTGTGTCAGAGTGCGGTTTGTGTGGCCACCGGGCGCTATGTAGAGTTGTGTGTGGGCTGTGCGTCAGTGGGCACTGTCCCTGCAAGCCTGTGGGTGTCTCCTCTGTGCCCTGTCCTGTTTGACTTCCTATCATGCAGTGAGCAGGCAGTGCCTGTGGAGTGTATGTGACTGCGTCCAGTGCTCAAAATGGGCCGGTATAGCACTGAAAATCACCGCCACCATCTTTCAAATTCTGCGCTGGAACCGGCAGCCAGTCAGGATCCAGTCCCGATTGGCTGCCGGTCCGCAGCAGATTTCAAATTGTGGACGCTACCCAGGGCATTCTCTTCACTGCTGCTGCCCATGTCCTCCTCACCGCCACCACTGGCAAGGGCCTTCTCCTCCTCACCGCCGCCGACTACAGCCTCTGCACCGCCGCCGACCACAGGTCCTGTTCCCCATGTCCCTCAGTCACTGCTGTCCTTCACCCTGTCACTCTCCCTGTCCCTGTTGTCACTCTCTCTATCACTGTCCCTGCTGTCACTGCCCCTGCTGTCACTCTCCCTGTCCCTTAATTGTGGATCATACCGTGTTGCATAATGTGAATTGTGGATCATACTGTATTGCATAATGTGAATTTTGGATCATACTGTGTTGCATAATGTGTATTGTGGATCACACCGTGTTGCATAATGGGAATTTTGGATCATACCGTGTTGCATAATGTGAATTGTGGAACATACCGTGTTGCATAATGTGAATTGTG